>NW_008710984.1:224483-226130 GCF_000327385.1 Lottia gigantea | reverse complement strand
CTCTATCGTGTCAACAAACAATTGTGGACAGACAGACAGACAGACAGACAGACAGACAGACAGACAGACAGACAGACAGACAGACAGACAGACAGACAGACAGACAGACAGACAGACAGACAGACAGACAGACAGGGGCGACGACTATATACGCCCCACATTAATGTGTGGGCGTATAAAAAGATCCATTGAGAATAATAGGGCACAGAATGAGTACACAAAATCGTAAAAATAGTGAAAACATGAAAAATTAATTTTTTCCAAAATATTATGAAAAACACAAAAAATTCAAAGTGAAATCGCAAAAATTAATTTCAACCGCGGTTGAAATGTATTACCACCACGGTTGAAATTAATTACCACCACTATTTTTACGATTTCGATTAATTATTGTTTTTATGAATTTTTGTGATTTTTATGTATTTTGTGTCACCTTTCTAATTAAAGTTTCTCTATTTCCCTCCATTCCTTCTATTTTTTGTCGGTTTCTCGAATTTTCACAATTTCAATTCCTGTTTTCTGCAGTTCTTCTGCTCTCAAACCACCGAGAAACGTCGAAAAATAAAAAAATTGCAAATGTCCCCAATGGGCCACGGTAAATAGAAAGTTACTCACAGTTTACAAAAAATGCATGAACGAATCCAAATATCACTTATTGCTGCAGCAACATCGCAAATGTTAGTGCACTATTATATTCACTCACGGGTTTTTTCAGGAAACAGGAACTGTAGGTACAATCACGTTGGGCGCCAATGAAATGGGTGGTCAGGAATTAGGGTAGGCTAATTAACCACACATCCAAATGGGTTGATAAAACTTTATTACTTAACAAAAACCCTGAAATATTCAAAAGAAGAATATTAATTACTACAATAATACCTGAATATAAACCCTATAATACAACTATTTTCCTTGATCTTGTTATTAAAGTAATAACTAGAAATACTAACTATACAAACAGTCTTAAAACAAAATATAATACAATTATATACAAAAATGCAAAAAGACTTACCCTAAGCAAAAAGGGGTTTAAGGAGTCAATCAAGCTAAAGGCTTGAATTCAACAATTGAGGTCTAGTCTACAAAGGAATAAAATGTGATAATGTAAGTTTAAGGAAATTACTGTGATGAACGTAATGCTATATAAAATGTACCTAATGCAAAAACAGAAACCCATATGTATATAGATCCAAAATGGCTACCACTTGACAATGAAATTGGCCAATATAACCTATTACCAAAATAAACAACAAAAAGAGAAATACCAAATAAGATTAACTTACCAAATATACTAATAAATCCTTAGACACAATGATATCCAAATTGAAATGAAAAATACAAATTTAAATCATTGAAGGATCTTTCTATATTTCAATAAGGGAGTTGAAACACCTTCCACTTTGAAATATATAAAATTAATGAAAACAAAACTATAGGAAATAGTCACAATCCAGGGGTAACCAATTTACAGAAAGGTGAAACTAAGGACAGACCAGTGGAGAGAAAGAAAAAGATGAGAAGAAATAAGCATGAGTGAGTGAAGAAAGGAAGAGTTCACTCAGTTGAACTGAAATTGAAAAGTGATTACAGTATGTTAGTAAAAATAATATCTGGCTAAAATAAATAATATTTACAATTAAAATATAT
>NW_008710984.1:168672-223719 GCF_000327385.1 Lottia gigantea | reverse complement strand
ATGGGTATAGAGTCTGTCAGTGTGATCTCATGACTTACCAAATCTATACATCCAATATCATTCTCATGCTGTGAAAATACACACGACCAGTTTTTAATAAAATCTTTTAACTCTTGTAGTTGGTTAGATTCCAATGCAGTGTTGCTAAAATCAATCTCATCCATGAAGTTATTTTCTATCGGCTGGCACTCATATGTCGGTGTTAGGCTATTACTGGTGGGCTTTCTGACGATGTCTACTGCAACTAACTCACATAATACTGACTGTGGGAAAATTCTCACTTTAGATAATGATAAATTGGATATTCTCACTAATACTGGAGTACACAAATCGTCTGGATCAACCTCCATTATAGTAGGTGTAATCTCAACATAAGATGGTAGTTTAGATACTGATGACTTCTGAAAAAGTACATGTTGCCTTCCGAGTAGTGTGTAATTTTCTATCCTTCCTGTCAAACAAACAGACTGGTTACTATGTAGAATTGTGGACTTGGGCTTTGAAAATTTTACTAAACCAACTGTGTTGTGTAGGATATTTTCTTGCATCTTCATGCACTGAAATGTCATAGTCCATGTTTCTGGTAACTGAGCTGTCATGTGATAATTATGACCATAATCCGCAAGAACTTTGTTGAGGACCGGCTTCAGGATGTTGGTACCAATAAGTAATGGGGTGGTGGAATTGATAGCAGTGTCAGGGACAACAAGAAATATTCCATCCACATTGGAAGTGTCAAAGCTTGGGATTGAAAGGTTCAAACAAACAGATCCAAGATACGGCAAATTATGTCCTGTAGCACTTTCAACTTGTATGATTTCATCTAGTGGAACTATTGTACAATCCTTTGTCTCCAGATACTCCTTAAAAAATGACTTAGCTATAGTTGATATAGTTGATCCAGTATCCAACAAGGCTGCACAATGTTCACCACAAATATCCACCACAGTGATGTTACTATGTCCAATAACTTTTGAACGACTAGAATGTTTGACTGGTAACTGTACATCAGGAATGACATCTAGTCACTGTTGTTTCTTCGGCATCCTACACCCTCTTGCTATGTGCCCTTCTTGTCCACATCTATAACAGGTTGGTAGCTGTCTTGGGGTTAATGATGTTCTTGCATCTGATTTAGTTGCTTGAGGTCTGTCTCTCCTCTGAATGTCTTCGACATTTTTCTGTAGTGCCTGCATCGATTTGGCTAAACTAGCCACCATTGCTCTTAAGTCGGAGTCTTGAGAATCGTCTGGTTTCTGCACACTATTAACTCTAGCTTTGGGTTTGGAAGAAGTAGATGCAAGAAGTCCACAATCCTGTTCTATTTTCCTAACTTCAATCAACAAATGGTCAAAGTCCTGGATACGGTCATATTTATGACTTATCTTTAAGATCTGATCTTAATCCACTCCAAAATTTGTTTCTTAACCTGGAATCAAATGATAACCTATCAATTTCATTTTCTAATAATGCTTTATTCAACAAGTCTTCCAACTTACAAGCCCAACTGGAAACAGATTCATCTGGTTGTTGAGTGGCGCTGTAGAATTTAGATAATAAACTTTGACCTTCCTCAAGAAGACCAAATCGAGTTGACAATTTCTTAATCAGCAACCTAACTGATGCTTGATGACCAAGATGCATAGCAACTCGTGCAGCTTCACCTTTGAGTGACTTCACCACAGCAATATGTACCGACTCTTCACTATACCTACTATCCTGTAATAAACTGAGAACCTCAAATTTCCATATATCAAAAGACGTATCATTCTTAGCTGTTGGATCACCTGAAAATGTTGAAATCCTTGGTAGGTTCGGTGATAAGGTTGTATGCTGTACCTGATGTAAGCCAGTAGTTGGTAAGCTGGTAGTTGGTGTAGCAGAAGGGTCATGTTTCGTCGTAAGTAACTTTGGTTGCTGTATCTGTGATGGTAGCTCTAACTTAACAGGATTAGTTCTCTTAGGTCTAGTACCTCTAGCTTCTAAAGGTACCTCAACATCATCTGTTCCATGATGTCCAGTAGACTCCAGATACTCTTTCATCCATGGCATAAAACTTTCCGTAGAATCTGTGTCCGGAATAACCTCTAACTTTCTGAAACATTCCAAAATATTTCCTCCGTCACTGGTTGATAAAGAAAAATTGTTTTGGTCGTACGTCCAAAAGGGTAATATTAGCATCAGAACCACCTGTGGCACCTCCAACATTCTCTGATTCAGAATCAGACATCTTAAAAAAAACCAGGTAAACTGAAAATACAAGTTGCAAAACCCGAAAATATAAACTAAACGGACAAAAACATTCACTGTATAAAATATCAATAACGCGAGACACTATTATTTGCATACATGCAAAAACAAAGCAATCAAGAAAAATAATATAGAGATAAACTAATTTAAAGACAATAGAAATATAAATTTCATTATACTAAGTTACCTGATGGAATCAACTTAAGTTTGAAAACTGATAATAAAATTAAAAGTATATACTTGATAGACAAACAGCAATTAGCAAATGAAACTAAATCTATGAACAATTATTGCAACCTGAAATAACATTAAATGTAAACTTGCAGAGTGTATATATGTATATGTATATGTATATGTATGTAGTGGAATAGACCTAGGCTAGTACTATGAAATTATATATAATACTAACAACTTAACCATAAAAAAAAATTCAGAAAATTAAAAAAAATAATTCAAATTTGAAAATCAACTAAAACAAATTCAGAAATAAATTTTAAGTAAATTTAAAGAGGCAGAAAAAAATAAAGCTGCGAAACTTATAAGTACAAACTTAAGGAGTTTCTGATTTATAGTTTGAAATTCAAGATGGCCAAAAATTAAAGGGAGGTAATTAATACCTTTAATAAATTAAATTTTAGCATTTAAGTAAAAAGTTGCTTACTTAAGATAATTAACTCGATTAGATAATTTAAATTATGGAAACTTGAAAATAGGACTTAAAGAAAAAGAAATTCCATAATTTAGCCAAATACATTATAATTTATATAATATATACAAATAATAACCTTGATGAGCATATAACAAATAAAAAAAAATTAAAAAAATTGACAAAATCTATTTTTTTTTTTAAATAATCCAGATGAAAACACAATAGAAAGTTACTCAAAGTAGTTTACAAAAAATGCATGAACGAATCCAAATATCACTTATTGCTGCAGCAACATCGCAAATGTTAGTGCACTATTATATTCACTCACGGGTTTTTTCAGGAAACAGGAACTGTAGGTACAATCACGTTGGGCGCCAATGAAATGGGTGGTCAGGAATTAGGGTAGGCTAATTAACCACACATCCAAATGGGTTGATAAAACTTTATTGCTTAACAAAAACCCTGAAATATTCAAAAGAAGAATATTAATTACTACAATAATACCTAAATATAAACTCTATAATACAACTATTTTCCTTGATCTTGTTATTAAAGTAATAACTAGAAATACTAACTATACAAACAGTCTTAAAACAAAATATAATACAATTATATACAAAAATACAAAAAGACTTACCCTAAGCAAAAAGGGGTTTAAGGAGTAAATCAAGCTAAAGGCTTGAATTCAACAATTGAGGTCTAGTCTACAAAGGAATAAATTGTGATAATGTAAGTTTAAGGAAATTACTGTGATGAACGTAATGCCATATAAAAATGTACCTAATGCAAAAACAGAAACCCATATGTATATAGATCCAAAATGACTACCACTTGACAATAAAATTGGCCAATATAACCTATTAACAAAATAAACAACAAAAAGAGAAATACCAAATAAGATTAACTTACCAAATATACTAATAAATCCTTCGACACAATGATATCCAAATTGAAATGAAAAATACAAATTTAAATCATTGAAGGATCTTTCTATATTTCAATAAGGGAGTTGAAACACCTTCCACTTTGAAATATATAAAATTAATGAAAACAAAACTATAGGAAATAGTCACAATCCAGGGGTAACCAATATACACAAAGGTGAAACTAAGGACAGACCAATGGAGAGAAAGAAAAAGATGAGAAGAAATAAGCATGAGTGAGTGAAGAAAGGAAGAGTTCACTCAGTTGAACTGAAATTGAAAAGTGATTACAGTATGTTAGTAAAAATAATATCTGGCTAAAATAAATAATATTTACAATTAAAATATATTGCCTCTATTACAATACCACGGGGTACAAGTGGAAATAGAAGGACAGGGCCACTCTTTCTGGGAGTATGACACATTTTTCGACACAGCCATGCCTGATTGGCTTTTGATGGATAGTCACTTTTGTTGTGCATAAACCACAGTTGTTGAATTTTTCACATAAGTGTCAATTTTAGGAAATCCCCCTTTCACAGTAGGGATAAATTGGGTATTGCCATTTGCTAAATTGGATGGTCGGTCAGTGTGACACTCTGGAAGTGGTCATGCAGTAGGTGAGGGGACCACTTTGCTGCATGATCCTCGAAGGTGGTGTCATGTGTCCTACGGCAAATATTAGAAATGGAATATATCTGACATTATTCATTTTGTCAATACCTTGAGAGTGTTCAGATTTGAAGAAAACATGACACGGTTGCTGAATTCGGGACAACATATGTAGGCCATATGCTGCATCTGTAGAAATGCCATATTTTGCTAATCATAGGCACATTTGTCGCACAGCTACCTTGGATGGGGTACCATGTTTGTTGGTCACAAGTGGAAATTGAAGGACAGGGCCACTCTTTCTGGGAATATGACACATTTTTCGACACAGCCATGCCTGATTGGCTTTTGATGGATAGTCACTTTAGTTGTGCATAAACCACAGTTGTTGAATTTTTCACATATGTGTTAAGTTTAGGAAATCCCCCTTTCACAGTAGGGATAAATTGGGTATTGCCATTTGCTAAATTGGATGGAGTGTCAGTGTGACACTCTGGAAGTGGTCATGCAGTAGGTGAGGAGACCACTTTGCTGCATGATCCTCGAAGGTGGTGTCATGTGTCCTACGGCAAATATTAGAAATGGAATATATCTGACATTATTCATTTTGTCAATACCTTGATAAGGTTCAAATTTGATGAAAACATGACACTGTTGCTGAATTCGGGACAACATCTGTAGGCCATATGCTGCATCTGTAGAAATACCATATTTTGCTAATCATAGGCACATTTGTCGCACAGCTACATTCGATGGGGTACCATGTTTGTTGGACACAAGTGGAAATAGAAGGACAGGGTCACTCTTTCTGAGAATATGACACATTTTTCAACACAGCCATGCCTGATTGGCTTTTGATGGATAGTCACTTTTGTTGTGCATAAACCACAGTTGTTGAATTTTTCACATAAGTGTTAATTTTAGGAAATCCCCCTTTCACAGTAGGGATAAATTGGGTATTGCCATTTGCTAAATTGGATGGTCGGTCAGTGTGACACTCTGGAAGTGGTCATGCAGTAGGTGAGGGGACCACTTTGTTGCATGATCCTCGAAGGTGGTGTCATGTGTCCTACGGCAAATATTAGAAATGGAATATATCTGACATTATTCATTTTGTCAATACCTTGAGAGGGTTCAAATTTGAAAAAAACATGACACGGTTGCTGAATTCGGGACAACATCTGTAGGCCATACGCTGCATCTGTAGAAATGGCATATTTTGCTAATCATAGGCACATTTGTCGCACAGCTACATTCGATGGGGTACCATGTTTGTTGGACACAAGTGGAAATAGAAGGACAGGGCCACTCTTTCTGGGAGTATGACACATTTTTCGACACAGCCATGCCTGATTGGCTTTTGATGGATAGTCACTTTAGTTGTGCATAAACCACAGTTGTTGAATTTTTCACATAAGTGTCAATTTTAGGAAATCCCCCTTTCACAGTAGGGATAAATTGGGTATTGCCATTTGCTAAATTGGATGGTCGGTCAGTGTGACACTCTGGAAGTGGTCATGCAGTAGGTGAGGGGACATGAACCCACATGAATATGTCTGTCGGCCCGTCCGTTAACATTTCTTGTGAGCACTATGGAGACTACAGTTTTCATCTGATTTTGATAAAACTTGGTGTGATGCCTTAGATTGATAATATCTTGGTCAAGTTCGAATTTGACATATTTTCTATGAACGGTTATTGCCCTTGACTTTCTTAAAACGATTCGAAATTTGTTAAAAATAGTTTGTGTGCAGGATTGAAGCTAGAGTTTTCAACCGATTCTGATGAAACATTGAAATTGATAAGATCTCGGACAAGTTCTAACTTGATGCATTTTTGATGAACAGTTTTTGAGTTATTGCCCTTGACTGTGTAAAAACGCGTCACAATTTGTTCGTGAGCACAATAGAAGCTACAGTTTTCAACGGATTCTGATGAAACCTGGTGTGATCATTGATATTGATAAGATCTCGAACAAGTTCTAACTTGACGCATTTTCGATGAACGGTTTTTGATTTACTGCCCTTGACTTTGTAAAAATGCGTCAAAATGTGTACGTGAGCACTATAGAAGCTACAGTTTTCATCGGATTCTGAGGAAACTTGGTGTGATCATTGGAATTGATAAGATCTCAGACTTTGTTTGTGAGGACAAGAGAAGCTACAGTTTTCAACCGATTTTGATGAAACTTGGTGTGATCATTGGAATTGATAAGATCTCGGACAAGTTCTAATGAGATATTTTTGATGAACATTTTTTGAGTTATTGCCCTTGACTTTGTAAACACGTGTCAAAAGTTGTTTTTTGCCCTTGATTAGAGCTGTGTGATATAATTGTTTGTTGTATTTAGGTTATTGATGTTGATTTTAAAAAATTTTGTGGAATTATTCAGCATAAATAACTGGCAAATATATATATGTAATTGAATTCAAACTAATAAAATTTCTTCAATATGAGAAAATTTGTACTTTAGTCACTAAAGAATGTTTTATCATTTCTGACAGCTGCCAGTGGGCGTATGCTACCTTGCATCGCAAGCTATCTTTGTAAATTGTAAACAAAGTAAAGAAATTTAGGTCGTGTGTATGGTTGTAAGTTTATTTCATCTGTGTTTATCAGGCCACTAATCTCTAATATTCTTTTAACTAATTTTATCAGTTTCATTTTCTTTCAGGAATGATATTGTGATGACATTTGTATCTGAAATTGATGGTCTACTTTAGCTTTTTGCTATTTCAAGTAGCTTACTAGGTATTTTTCAACACGTTGACATTTTTTTTTTTGATTGGGCACGATTGATACAAATGTTAGTCCCAATATGGTCTTTGCACGGTTTCTATAAGTACCAGACTACCAGTATGATGGTGCCATGGATAAGAGATGGTGGAGCAAAGACCGCTTTGACTATTTTGTGGCAGGTTAATTATACTTCCTGCCCAATTTCGTCATTGTGGTTCATGCTTTTTTTACAACGTTGTCAGCAGTTTTTAAAGTAGTAAAATCAGAGTTCAAATTGTGTTTTGGGAAGGTTCTGATTATCCTCTTTCAATATGGTTTATGTTTTTGGATGATCTTCGCCAGTTCTTATAAGCTGCATTCATTTCAAAAGGCATGGCAGTGGTGATAAGTTTTTTTGGCAACAGGATTGAAATATTCATCTATTTAGCAGTATCATTCACAATTTCGAGTGTTTAGAGGTGGGGAGTTGTTGCTTTTGTAAATTTGTAAATTGATAAAATCTTGTCTAAAATGAAAACAGGCAAATGATCTGCATGCTACTATTCTGTATAGAACTTTCTTACTTTCTAAGACTTGAGTCGACCAAAGAAAACATGAAACGACAAGGAAACTACCAAAGAAAATGTGAAACGACCAGGAGCCAAGCCGAAAAAAAAACCTCAAACTATTTTGTAATGAATTCTAAGCATGCTAATCAGGCCAAATATGTACTTCATTTTTTAAAATTATACTTAGTAGTCATCAAACACAGTTTTAGTGGAATTACAGGAACAACAGATGTCTGATTGAATCTTAAAACTTTGAAGATAAAATGTTTCAATTTGTCTATTACACAGTTTTGCGATGGTATACTGTTGCCCTTGTGTTATGATACATGTCTTAAAGTGGAATGATTGCCAAGCAGTGTAATATAATTGAGCACTAGATCACATTCTAAAGAGAGTTAGAACCACAGACGTCTAAGGCCCATCTACACAGTAAAACAGGTTGTATACAACTTTTGTAATATATTCCTTGTCAGTTTACACAGTATATAAAGTTGCATGAATCACTCCCAATTTGTTTACATAAATTCCCGCCAAAATTGAGAATGACCTTTTAAGATAACTTGTGCTCCCATTCGTCAGATATAAAAGTTGGATACTGCTTGCTGTACAGAATAGAACATGTAAAATATACTACTCCTGGAAGCTGTATTAAACAGTTTTACAGCCCTGTTTACACAGCAAATTTTGCTTTATAAACCATGGTTGATACAACTTTCTTTACCGTGTAAATGGGCTTTAAATATGTTAACCCCTATAGACAACACTGACACAAGGGCCACACTTGTCTATATGTTTTCATAATAATAATTTTTATTAGAATCATAGTTTCTCTGTCCAATATGACAATTTGACCGTAACATGTGTTTTAGGTAATGCTGCACATCAAGGTTTATGACCCTCGTTTTAGATCCTCAAAATCTTGATGCATGGGAAGTAAAGGTGGGTTTATTTGAATCATCTGTCACTCTCTAGCAGTTTTGAATACTCAGAGCTATTGAAAAAAAAACAGGCTAAAGCCGTTGTTCTGACAAAATTTCCCTCATTGTACCCTGCATGGCGTTGCCCGTCTTCAGTAGCCCAGATGGTGCAGAACAGTAGGACGTAAAACCCTATTCATTTATTAAAATTGTGCTAATCACTGAATTTTTTACGTACCTCAAACTACAAACTATCGGTAAGACTATGATTGTAAGGCTGAAAACATTGGTTGGAAAAACGCTCATATTATAATGAAAAATTATAATGAAAAAAAATATTAATGAAAAAATTCTTATTTTTGTCCAATCTTGATGAAACTTGATATTGATGTATATATTGATGAGATCTCAGTTTATTTCGAAATCGGTGATATTCGGATGAAAGGTTTCAGAGTCATTGCCGTTGTGTGTACAATGATGGGACTTGGTTCATAATTGAATTTGATTATAATTTGGATGAACTGTTTTTTGAGGTTTAGTGTTGAATTTAAAATATTTTAAAGATTATTTGAAAATTCATTATAAAGTCACTAACGACTTAGTTACCAGACAGCTGGTAGTGGGCGTATGTTACCTTGCCTGACAATCTATCTTTGTTAATGCGACAGTTATGATCGCTTTTGGACGATTTAATTGATAAGATGGTCGTGTTGTACTTCGTACTTGTATACATGTATTTGTTTTGCAGGTATTGGATACATTGCTGCCAGAGAAATAGCTCGTATGGGAGGTCATGTTATTATTGCTTGTAGAAATATGGGTAAAGCCGATGAGGTAAGATTATTGATTTAATTTAAACTTTCAAATTTGTTAATAAACGAAATTAAGATGACGCTATTTGAAGCGGGTTTGATTTAGATGATTTAGTCTTTTGTTTAGACCAGTGGCGGGGGGTGGGGGCTGAGGGTACAGCCGCCCCCCTCGCAGCCCCAAAAGCAAGTTTTTCGGGCAAAAATCTCATGAATAGGTTAGTGATTCGGACGTAAACCTAGCTCCGCCACTGGTTCAGATGACTAAAGTTAAGGCATTTTAACTTTCAACCGTTTTTCGGGCCCGGTCTTTTAGTCGTCTGAACGTGACCGGTTAAACTTAAGCTGCCTTAACTTGTTGTAGGATATTTTGACCTCCTATAGACAACTTTAAGGATAGAGCGTGTCTGGTTGTTCACCCATAAAATTGCGTTGCATTCTAGGATAGTAAGCGTCCTTAGAGTTCCGCCATAATGTAAACAGAAATGGAGTAGAATAATGAGCTATAAAAAAGACATAGCAGTGTTGAAGCGAGATGAATTGGGCGTTTTTCTTAAAGACCGGGGAATCCTATACGCCAGTAGAAATAAGAAGATAGACATGTGCTAGCATCCATTGCCGAGAACAGAAATATTCCGCTTAAAACTCCTGTTGAAGATGATCTCCAGAAAGTGATAAAAGAAAGAAAGAGTAAATTTATTTTGGAAGATGGTTTGATTAAGCTTCCCGATCCTGTAAAAATATTAGCTGCGTGGTAGAAAAACTACATAAAATTTCCTAATACATCAGTCTCAGATGTAGAAGATTATAAAAAAAACTGTGTTAGTATTTATTACTATAGTAGGCCTACTGATATCAGACTCTGGAGACTGAGCCTAATTTCACCTTAAACAGATAGATTTTATTATTTTAAGGTAAAATTGTTCCACTACTGTTCCTTCTGACTTGTATCCAGTATTATTATTTGATTTTGTTGCTGTCTTATACTGAAGAATTAGTAATCAATTACTGTGTGTGAAGTGGTACCAAAACACCTGATAGATTTACAAGACAACTACAAACAAAAAAATATTGTCAACAAAATCAGAGGGATTGGTCCTTGCAAAATTTTAAAATCTTTCATTCGTCCAATAACACGTTCAACATGATTCGAGCATTCGATATTTCAGTATTGCTGACATTTTTTGATTCTCTAAACTGAATGTTCTTCCTTACAAATGCTGGAATTATTAATTCAACATCAACAAGTAGAAAGTCATCTTTATTATTAAAGCCCTTATCTGCCATAACTTTATCTCCTCTTTCAAACAAATCTAAAATGCCACATCATCTAACAAGTTCAACATCAGACATATCTCCCCCTACTGTGTTGGAAACGAATGATACTGTACCCCCTGGTGTGCAGGCCACTAAAACTTTGTATGTCTTGACTTACAGTAGGAATACATTGCTGAATTTGTACTGTCCAAAGATGGCCTCTCAGTTTGAACTTCTGTGCAGTCAATTATTGCAGTTACTTTTCCATATTTAAGATAACAGTCAGGATAGTACTGATCTAATTGATTCCATGTTGGCCAAAGAATAAGTGGTTTAAAATCCAGGTGGTGATGATGGAAGAAACTAGTGAACTGGAAACATTAAACAAAGAGGCAAAAAATTCCTGGTTTAGGTTCAATCGTAATTTCATTAATGTCAAACGAAAGTCATCTGCTAAACTTAATCTACGTTTTGGACCAGGCCTGTTGGTGTTATTCTCTTGGTAAATACTCATGTGAATCCTCGGTGTTATTCTCTTGGTAAATACTCATGTGAATCCTCGCCTTTTTAATACTTCATATTTGTGGCTGGTGCCCTAACTTCATCAAGTAACCAGTAAAACAAAAGATAAGAACTTAATCCTGTATGTAATCTTACAAGTGTATCTGAGTGTTGTATATTAGCAATACCAAATGTAGATTTTTTCTCAAGGTTCTGGATTTGTTCATGTGCAATACATAACTCTTGGTCTTTTTCAGCTAGTTGATTTTTCAGACTTTTAATTTCTTCACATTCATTTGATATTATTTCAGTTTCATCAGCAATATCAACATCAATATCTGTACATGTATTTATAGTCATTTGAATCAGTGAATAATTATGTTCCCCAGACCAGTCTTTTTTGCTGATTTTTGAAGTTAAATTTGCAGCTCATCAGTTTGTCTTACCAAATGCCGTCTTGTAGCTGTTGTTGTTGCATATCCTTTAAGGTAAAGCTTTGGAGGTGGTGATAATTCACGTGGTTGCCCATACTCAAAATGATTTGAACATACTCTAGTGTTTTTATTAACTTCATAGTTGTCTCGGTTTAATGATTTATTCCACTTTTTGAACCATTCTTCTTTTGGACACTTATGTAGCTTTATTGTTGCATTTGGACCAAGGTGTTCTTTCACATGCGGCATAAGCAAAAATCTGAAAAAAAGAGGTCTTTCGACTTAAGTTAAGTGTAGCTTATTTGAGTAGATCTGGACTAACAGTAGAAAGCATAGGCCTACAGAAAAATTTTAGGTTTACTGCCATAAGATTTAAGCAAATGATCTACTCTCTGACTACATTTATCTTTGAACTGAATTTTTTCTCTCATTTCATACATATTAAAATACATATTAAAAATAATATTCTCAACTGTAGGCTAAGCCATGAGGTTCGGTGATATATATCATTTATTGTACCGGTACTGATACTGATAGTTTATTCATATTTGTTTATTTATATATATATATTATTAATTATACACTATATTGATGTATCTATAGGTTAGTTGGCCTTAATACTAAATAAATTTATTTTATCTTATCTTTTCCAAGGTTCAGTGATTTTAAATTTGATATAGGCACACTTCCCTCCCAGAAAATTCAGGTGAAAATGACACACCATTCGGACTGTAAAATCATGTTTACAAATTATAACTTTTCCAGTGGTTGACATTTTCATCATCCCAAAGACAGTCTTTCAGTAGTATTTTGTAATTAATCTTTCAATTCATATGAAAATGGTTTCAAAATTCAATTCAGTTAACATGTATTGTCTGAGAAAGTAAAAAAAAATTTTTATTTTTCCCATTGTTTTTAACCGGGCTGAACTTAGCGTACACATTCAACTAGCATACAGATTCGGGTCGAATCGTCTCAGTATACACATTCGCGATGGCAAATACACATAAGAATTCTTTCAATTTCGCAAACACATATACGTCTAACTGTCTTAGTCTTTGTCATGTGGCCCATTTAAGATATAATTTTTTTTTATGGAAGCTGAAAATGACCAAGGTTAAACAGCAAATTTAAAGGCTTAGCCGTCATAGGAACTTTTTGAAATTCATACCATACTATCTCACGCTTGTCATTATTCGAAATATCAAATCACCAAATTGCTGTCTCCCTTACTTTTTGTACGGAGGCCCATTGAAGACATACACTAATCGACATATATATGGCCTATGAGCATGAGTATATTACTCAGAGTTTACGGGCAATTTGCGAGGCTTAGCCGTACGTCATAGACACTTTTTGACCATTAAAGACATACACCAATCGACATATATATAACCTATATGAGATTATTATCCAGATTTTACGGGCAATTTGCGATTTTTAGCCGTCATAGGAACATTTTGAAATTCATACCATACTATCTCATACTAGTCCTCATTCCAAATATCAAATTACAAAGTTGCTGTCTCCCTTCCCTTGTACGGAAGACCATTAAAGACATACACCAATTGATATAATTTAACCTATATGAGAATATTACCCAGAGTTTATGGGCAATTTGCGAGTCTTAGACGTCATAGAAACTTTTTGAAATTCATACCATACTATTTCACACTAGTCCTCATTCAAATTCAATCACCAAGTTGCTGTCTCCCTTACTTTTTGTACTCCTCGTAAATTGCCCGTAAACTCTGAGTAATATACTCATATGGGCTATATATTTCGATTAGTGTATGTCTTCAATGGGCCTCCGTACAAAAATAAGGGAGACAGCAATTAGGTGATTTGATATTTCGAATAATGACAAGTGTGAGATAGTATGGTATGAATTTCAAAAAGTCCCTATGACGGTTAAGCCTTTTAATTTGCTGTTTAACTTTGGTAGATTTCAGCTTGGATCCATAAAAAAAATTATGTCTTAAATTGGCCACAGTACAAAGACCAAGAGAGTTAGACATATAGGTTTTTGCGAAATTGAAAGAATTCTTATGTGTATTTGTCATAAAATTTTATGTTATTTTAACAATATTTAAGTTAGAAATAATTCAGATTTCATATCGGGTCGATTTGCCGCGAATATGTATGCTGAGACGATTCGACCCGAATCTGTATGCTAGTTGAATGTGTAAACAAGTTCAGCCCGGTAAATAAGATATAAACAAGGAAAATGGCGAAGTTAAAGACCAATTTTCAAGCTGGTAAAAACAAACAATGCAATTCAAGAAAACAAAAGATGTTCAAAATAAACTTGGTTAATGACAGCCTCACAAGAAAACAAAAACGTAAAGAAATGAGGAAATTGAAGAAGATTAAGAAAAATGCATTTAGCAGGAAGGATAGTGTAAGTGGTTTTTCTTTTATGGTTTAATTGTTTGTTCCTTATTAAGTTTAGGAAAAGCAAAGGGTATCAAAAAATTCCACTTCCAGTTATAAAAAAACAACAAACCACAGGTAAAAACGGTAACAAATCTTAATAGTTACAGCGGTAACAAATCTGTAAAAATGGTAACGCAATAAATTTGTATTGATCAGTTATTAAAGTAAAATTTATACAGTCAAGTAACCTAATTTCGTGCAAACCTATTATTCGTGGATTTCCGGAAATGGTTAATGATTTACATGAGCGACCTCCGCATTAGTTTGTTTTGATAACATGGGTCGTCTGTACAATATCAGCTAGTAAATGAATCCAGTAGTTTCAAGCAAGGTAAAATGTAATAATGTACAGTGGTGTAACCGATTTTCGTGGATATAAGGATTCAACACCGAATTTCGTCAAAGTTAAAAAAGCGAATTTTTTTTTATATGTCTTATATGTTTCGTCAGATATTCTACAAGATAATTAAAATTGGTATATTTCGATTTTCTTTATGAATCCTTCACTTTGACGCATATTTCATGAGCAACCAACTCGGCAACGGCGGCAGAACGCGTCACCTATTTTCGTGTACAATGTTTGATCTATAAATAAGTCTAGAAAAACACGTTGTATGGATACCGGGTGGTATAATTAACTTCTCTTAGTATTTGTCTTTAATATCAATTCATTATAACTAGTGACAATTCTTCAAAGAACCACGATTTAAAAAAAAAAATAGTGACTGACAAAATAAGATTCGTAGTGTGATTTATTGCTAAAAGTCACTGAAACAACATAAGAATATGGTCCACTTTGTGTTTCATAGAAATTTTCTGCTGACTGGTATTCAACGAAAGTAGGCCTACCCTACCAACATGTAAATTATGCCTTTGTTTATTTTTCTTGGTCAAATCATGCTTATTGTTTGATTAATTAATGTTTCTAATGAATAATTGAAATACTCGTGAATGTTAAGATTGTGTGAGGATGTGAAAAAAAGCGGGGATTGAATTGACTGAAACCCTATTGAAAAGCTAAATATAGATTTCTTGTTTACACAATAACTAAAATAGATCTTGCCACATTTTTGTTTAAAGAATTATTATCTCAACCGTGTTTAATGTTATTAAGTAACCTATACTGTGTGTATTCAAAAAATGAAAAAAACATCGTCTTTTTCCCTATTTTGGAAACATAGCCATTGAAAGTTTATATTTGTTGGTTGGTATTTGGCGGTATGTTTGGCTGTGAAAAGGCACATGTAGAGCTAACTCCCTTATGGAAATTGTGAGACCTGATAATCTTTATTAAGTGACCGTTTGATCATTAGAATCCCTTCGTAGTTAGCTAATTATAAATTGATTATTCACTTTTGAGACAAACTGGTATTTTTCCCAATCATGAGAACATCTTTACTTTCCATATATATAAGTATTAGCAGTCCAATAATGGAATATATATAAATAAAAGAAAATTAGGGAACCTGGCCTAGGATCCTGATTTGTGCAGTTTTTAGTTTACTATGGTAAGGCCTTTTTTTACGCCCACATGGAAACTTGGTATGCATGTATATATTGATGAGATTTAGGTCAAGTTTGAAATTGGTGATAATTGGGATTTCAGAGTTATTGCCCTTGACTTAGTAAAAACCCGTTAAATTTGGCTTGTATGCAAGATAAAGGCCGCAATTTCTATCTGATGTTGATGAAACTTGGTATGCATGTATACATTGATAAGATCTCGGTCAAGTTTGAATTTGGTCATAATCGGATGAATGCTTTTGGAGTTATTGCCCTTGACTTAGTAAAAACGCTTCAAATTTTGCTTGTAGTCATGATATTGGGTGCAGTTTTTATCTGATCTCAATGAAACTTGGTATGCATGTACACATCGATGAGATCTCAAGTTAAAAAATGGTAATAATTGGATGAATGGTTTTGGAGTTATGGCTCTTGAATTAATTCAATGCATCTTATTTGGCTTGCAGGCCTGATAGAGACTACATTTTTTATTAGTTTTTTGATGAAACTTGATATGAGATCTCAGTAAAGCTTGAAATTAGTAACATTTGGATGATTGGTTTCACATATTAAACCACTACAGACTTTATCATTTCTGACAGCTGGTAGTGGACGTATGTCTTATAATAGTATGGTATATGCTGACTAGTAAATAAAACAACCATTGAGTTGGGAACTCAGCAGTATAGGAATTTACTGGTCTGGGGAATTTCCAAAAATATTTCTTTTGCCATATGGAAGGTAAGCTTATTAGATTAATTAAATCTGAATAATTGGAAAACAGTATGCCTTTATTTCTCCTGAGACTAAGATTATAAATCTTATCTACCCTCTTTCTTTATAGTTGCCAAGTTTAGATGAATATCTAGACGAGAAGAAAAAGAAATTTGTGAAAGAAATCAACCTAAAGAAGCAAAAGAAAGAAAAGATTCAGAATAAGATAGATAAACTGAAAGAAAAGAAAATTCAGAACAAGGTTTGTTGACGTTGTTTTCAATTTGTAGTATTATTTTGCATAAACTTTGAGTAAACACCTGTTGTCCATCATTTTGTATTAAAGCAGTGTAACAATTAAAATTAGGCCAAACATTTGTTCCATTTTTTATTAGCTTTAATTTTTAATATTCCCTTTAGTTAGAGCCTAAAGACTGGCCTCTTGAACATTCCTCAAAATAACCTGTTGACCTAATCGGAAGACATCTGCTTTAACCAATCAAATTCCTTCACTCTCTCACAAAATGCCAGCGCTGGAGATGGCAGAAATTTGATTGGTTAAAGCAGGGTTAGGTCAAAAGGTTGATTTGACCAATGTTTAAGAGGCCAGTCTTTAGACTGAAGTGGCTATATTAGGAATAAAAACTAATTAAGAACTAAAAACGAATGATTGGTATAATTTTAATTAGGCTGATATTAAACTTTTTCTTTTATTTTAACCTGACGCCTGTGTCAGAGATGCAAGTCCTGACCTAGATTTGGAAGGTTTCTACTGTAGTTTCTAAAGATGACTATTATACTTTAAGCTTACTGAAGATATTGGCATTGATTGTCATGAATTTCAGATTGAGCGAGATGCAGAAAAAGCTAGAAAAGATGCTGAGAAAGAAGAAGAAAGAGAGGAAAGGAGGAAGAATAAAGTAGAAGATAAATCTTTGAAAGATCTCGAGAAGAAATTGAATTTAAACAAGAAAAGAAGAACTTTACCACAAGGCTTTCTAAATGATGGTTTAGACTGTATCCTTTAAAAACACATGCCAATAAGAATTTCTCAGTAATTTTAAGGGGAACTGTTCTATCTGTAGAACTATTGGACAGATTTTCACAATTTGGGCTGACTTTAAATACATATTATTTATTTCTGGATGAAATAATGGGTACCAGTACTTATATTTTGAAAAAATTTTATGGACCAAGGGAGAATTTTTATGCTGATTTTGCAGTTAATTTCAATTGATTTATTTTCTATATCAGCCTATCATAGTCAAATGAAATTTGTATAATGTTTATTTACATTAAATGGGATGATTCAAGCAGACTGAAATGGTTTTCCTCTGTCTGTCTAATGCTATAACAATATATATACATATTTGTGCCCTTATCTGATAAAAGATTTGTTAGAAGTAATAGATGGTAAAGAAGAAATTGATTATGATCAAGAGAAACCTGACTGGTTTAATGAATCAGATGAAGAAGATCTAATGAAATCAGGTAGCTACAGTTGCCAGTTCAACGTGTGTAGGTGTTATAGAAATGTATTTGTATTAGTCATATTAATTTTAGTAAATTCCTGGAAATAACAAAGTGTTTTTTTACTTGCATATTAGATTTACTTTCTAAAAAGTGACATGGATAGCTGAATTGGAGCTCTATCAGTATATAGAGGACTATATTCTCTTCAAGCTCTCAATCAAGATTAAGACATAATTCAGATGTGATATTGTTTGATTCTCAAAATATTCCCTTATTATTGGATATAAAAAAAATATTCCTTCATTATAGCACCTGATATTGATGAGGAGTTCCAAGATGAATCTAATGATGAAGAGAGTTCAGATCTTAGTGACTCTAAAGAAGTCGTACAGGATAGTGACTTTGAGTCAGGAAGTGACTCAGAATCTAGTGACTTGAAAAACGGGGTTAGTCCGAAATCCGTCATGAAAAAAAATCCAAAAAGTAGTAATAAGAAAAAAATTTCATGGAATGAGCAATTGGTGGAGATTAAAGAGCCCAAATGCAAAAAGTCAAATGAGCCCCAATTACAGAATATGAAAAATAAGAAAAGAAAGATGGAGTATTCTAAACAATCTGAAAGTGAAGAAGGCGAAGAAGAGTTAGAAGAAGAAGAAGAGGTAGAAGAAGAAAAAGAGGATATATATGGCCGTGTTAAAAATCCAAAGGGGGTTGTCAAGGCAAAAGCTTATATTGTTGGGGGTGGGGCATACATACCCCCTGCCAAACGTGCCATGATGATGGCTGACAGTGAGGATAGGAAACAAGTTCTAGAGAAATTAAAGAAACAATTTAAGGGCTTGATAAATAGGTAGGTCTTGTATTGATGATTATTATTGAAAACATTTTTTTTAAATCTTTCAAGATATCAACAGCTTGATTCTTGTTGAGGCAAGAAATGGCTTTGAGCCTTTATCAGAGAATAAAAGAAACTTCAAATAAAAGATTTTGTGCTTTCGATACCTATTTAAGGGACCTAATGGTAACATGAGATAAAAGTAGGCCTAAAGGGAATTCCTCCATCTGAATAATTTGGCCTACGTTTTTCTTGTTTATGGTATTTTAGAGCCAGTGAAAGTAATATTCAATCGATCAGTAACCAAATAGAAGAGTTTTATTTGATAAATAGTAGAGCTGATATCAACCAAACATTGACAGACCTTATCATGGCTGCCTCCATAGAAACGACCTTGACCCCAGAACGACTAATTCAAGAACTCATCTTATTATTGACCGTTTTGCATTGTAGAGTAGGCATGGAAATTGGTAAGGGTTAATCTTTTATGTGTCAGAAAAGATTCTGAATCCTTAGCTTTCAAAATTTTTTATTAAGATTTAGTTTAAGCATACTAATCTATTAGATGGCAGTTGAAAGTCTTATCCTCTGACCTCTGGCATTAGCTCCTATATGGCCATTAACATTTTGATTTACTGTGAGTCATAAAAAGATCCCTTATTACTCAATAAAAGTACTAATAGCACTTTTTGATACGCCCACATCTCTCTATGTGGACATATATTGTGGGCACCCCCATCCGTCCGTCTGTCAACATTTGCTTGTAAACACTCTAAAAACTAGATTTTTTGATGGAATCAAATGAAATTCTGTATGTGTATACATGTTCATAAAACGAAGTTCGAATTTGAGCTATTTTCGACAGTTAGAAGCAGAGTTATAGCCCTTGCCCCAAAATTTGAATATTTACTGCATGCCGTGGTGGGCGTATATGGCTGTGGTCCACTATCTTTATCTATTGGAATGCTAATATTGTAGGTGCCTATTTTCTACAGACTGTTATTACTAAGTTAGATGAAGAATTATGTAAAAGTAATTATGGTAGTGGTAAAACTGTAGAAAATATCCTTATGATTGTCACAACCTTGTATAATTACCAGGTAGGCCTACCTTGTCATATTTATATAGATGAATTGCTCACAATTATGTCTGATGTCTAAAAACTAGATTTTTTGATGGAATCAAATGAAATTTGGTATGTGTATATATATTCATAAAACGAAGATCAAGTTCGAATTTGAGCAATTTTCGACTGTTAGAAGCAGAGTTATTGCCCTTGCCCCAAAATCTTGAATATGCTTTTACTCTCTTAGTTTTCAACCAAATTTGATGAAACTTAAAACGGATGTTATTGGACTTAAATGGAAAGGTTTGAGAAAGTTTAGTTTACTTCTGGTTAAATTTAAGGCTTTTTCAAGATTTAGGCCCCTTACGTAAGTTTTGAGGAGTTATTGCCCTTTAACCGCTATACAGTAAGTGCTTCTATCAACATCAATGCTCGTAAACATTCCGTCGTTCCGTCTGTCAACATTTGCTTGTAAATGCTCTAAAACCTAGATTTTTTGATGGAATCAAATGAAATTTGGTATGGGTATACATGTTCATAAAACGAAGATCAAATTCGAATTTGAGCTATTTTCGACCGTTAGAAGCAGAGTTATTGCCCTTGCCCAAAAAATCTTGAATATGCTATAACTCTTTTGATGAAAGTTTAGTTTACTTCTGATTAAATTTAAGGCTTTTTCAAGATTTAGGCCTCTTATGTCAGTTTTGAGGAGTTATCGCCCTTTAACCTCTATACAGTAAGTGCTTCTATCAACATCAATTGCTCGTAAACACTCTAA
Source organism: Lottia gigantea (assembly GCF_000327385.1). Taxonomy (NCBI): domain Eukaryota; kingdom Metazoa; phylum Mollusca; class Gastropoda; family Lottiidae; genus Lottia; species Lottia gigantea. The sequence continues at coordinate 203,275 of NW_008710984.1, read as the reverse complement.
AAACTAAAAAACTAGAGTGTTTGAAGGAATCAAATGAAATTCAGTATGTGCATATATATTCATGAAACGAAGGTCCATCGGTTCATCTGTCTGTCTATCGGTCCATCTTGAATATGCTATTAGTTTTCAACCGATTTTGATGAAACTTAAAATTGATGTTTCGTTTTTACCATCCGCATGCCGTGGTGGGCGTATATGGCTGTGGTCCACTATCTTTGTAATTGACATACATTTTTATCTTGAATAGCAAATTTTGTGAAATTTGGGATGCTGTACTTAATTTTAAGTTACAATATTTGTTCATGGCTCTTATTTGTAGCCATACATAGAATAAGATAATAGTGCTTAAGAATCATGTATGGCATAGCAATATTTAATATTTTACTATATTTATAATACTTTTAGGTGATTCACAGTAGTTTGATATTTGATATTGTACACAAATTGATGGAGAATTTTACAGAGAGAGATATTGAGTTGTTATTGTTTATTATTAAAAGTAAGTTTAATATTTATCAGAATACAAATCTCCATTCTGTTTTTTTTCGTAGTATTACTTCATCTGTCTTCTGTATTTCAAATTATTTTCAAAATTCAAGTAAGGGTTCCATTGGGCAACAGAAATTAACAATGCTTACATTAGTAGCAGAACAGTCTTTTTTAAAAGCTTTTCTCAATAATATGAACTTTTAATTTGAAAAAAATATTGCCCCTGGGATAATTTTTCAATATGCCCACATACAAAAAGAGGTAAACATGAAAATGAAATGAAAGAACATAAAATGGTTTCTATTATTTAGATGTTGGGTTCAACCTACGTAAAGATAATCCTGTTCAACTGAAAGAAATAATACAACAGATGCAAAGTAAAGCCACAGAAACTGAGAAAACCGGCAAAGTGGAGAAAAGTCGAATACAGTTCATGTTAGATATAATTCTAGCTATTAAAAATAACAATATGAGAAAAATACCTAATTATGATCCTACGCGTATAGAACATTTGAAACAAGTGTTGAATAATATAGTCAAAGGTAGGTTTTATAGGATTCATTTTTGGATCCATAGTTTTGGGGAAATTTAACCTTGGCCAAAGCAGAATTGGGCAATTCAGCTTTGCAAAGATACCAAAAGGTTCTATCTTGTTGAAATACTACTGTAATAAACTCCCATAATAAGTGACATTAAAGGCCTTGAGCTGACAATTTGAGTCTCAATCTTTAATGTATAGCAATACTGGATTATAAATGTTAATTTTTTTATTTAGTGAAATAGTGCTTGAATTAATGAAAGTGAATTCAAAAACTCTATAGTTCCCACTATATTTGACCAGTGAATAACGATTTCTATGTAATAATTCTAGGTAATGGCCCATCCAGTAATCAGATCTGTATAACTTATCAAGATTTATTACAAGCTGATAATAATGGTAAATGGTGGTTGGTAGGTTCAGCTTGGTCTGGTAGAGATACAGATCACAACCACTCAGGTATGTAAGGTATTACTTGTATTTATTTGGTTATAAATTTTTCCAAATTTTTAAACTGTCGCATTCAGTTTTAACTTAAGCAATTGGACTATAGTATAGATACAAAATATATTAGTAAACTCAGTGAATAATCTTACTTTGAAGTAAATAAAAAATGTTAATCTTATGATGTGAACTATTTGGAATCACTGTATCAAATTGACAATCTCAGCTTTGTTGCATCAGAGTAAGAGGAATGGGCAAGGAATATAGTTCTTAAGAATAAGCTGTAAATTTATTATCTTATTCTAGGTATAGCAGATTCCAGTAGTAAAATGTTGAGTGAAGCTAATGCCACATTATTAAAGTTAGCTCAAAAACTCAGAATGAATACGGATACCAGAAAATGTATCTTTCTTATTCTTATGACAAGTGAGGTAAATATAGTGCTAGAAAAGTTAATAATCTACCAAGCTTTCAGTTATGCAGAAACAAATTTGCAAAAGACAAAAAGGGATATTTGTAGATGGGTAAAAAAATTACCATGATTACCTTACAATATTTGTTTTTAGGATTTTGTGGATGCCTTTGAGAAATTATTGAAATTAGGACTGAAGAATCAACAAGAAAGGGAAATAGTTCATGTCATAATGTCATGTTGTCTGCAAGAGAAAGACTATAATGCATACTATTCCTATATTGTACAGAAATTCTGTCAATTTGACAGACGTTTTCAGGTAGGATTGTCTTCTTAAGCCTTGTTTATACTGTGACATTTACACATGTATGTATAATTTAGCACATGTGCAAATTTACTTATGTGAGCAAATTTGACTGTATGGACGAATGTGCGGGTTTTACTGAGGTGAGTAAAAATGCTACAACTGTGAGCAAATTTACTTACAATAGGTATATTCCTCAATATCTATTTTGAGTGTGGTTTATTGGCATTGCCTAGTCAAACCATTCCTTGGACCTAGGTTTTCTTCTTAGTTAACTAACATTTGTACAACCCAGAGTTAGCTACTCCCAGAAAATATGGAAACCTAGCGGAGACTTTTTAGTCTGATCCTACCATGGCTATGACAAATTGTCAATTTGCTTGAGATTTACTTAAGGGACAGTAAATATACTTTTGCAAAAGTGTGTAAATTTGCATATGTGAGCAAATTTGCAAAATTCTCGCCGTTTAAAAAAGGCTTTAGTTTATTACTCGGAGCTAGTAAAATATTCCCCTTTTCCTGCAAAATTTCCATCAATGCACACAGGTGGCAGGATTTATATGGAGTTTGAAGAAACATCAATGATCGCAGATGCTGGGGTTAAGATAGGTTCAGTCATCTTACTAAAATGTTTGACACATTTCTGTGAGGTTTGATCCATATGTATTTGTATTACAGTATTGTAGTATCAGTTTCCTTTAGTGAAATCACCACATTATATTTGATATTACAGATGACCCTACAGTATTATATTTGGGATAAGTTTAAAGAAATGGGCAATCTATCTTTAAGGCACAGTAATAATTTAATACAAGTTATAAATCATCAGTTAGGACATCAGGCCATTACATTATCAATATTAAAGGTAAGTACTCTTCTAATTTCAAACTTTTTTTGTTAAATGTAACAATTTAGTGAGTTGTAATGAAGAAATTCTTATGAATTACAATTACTAACTTTATTTGAGCGACATTTCGAAAAGAAAGGAAAATTATTGAAGCCATCCAAATAAGAAGACATATTCCGTCAATCAACAGAGATCCTGGAGTTTTCATTACCAAGGCCTATGATCACCTTATTAGCAGCACATTAGCAGTTATATGCTTTAATTGGGTTCTTAATCCTTTGTTTTGTTATGTTGTTTTCTCTTTACCTATATATAGGCTTGTTAATCTTTGTAATATTATTCATTGCTTGATAAAGACCAGAGAACGCTGGCCGAAACGTCGCTCAAATAAAGTTAGTAATTGTAATCCATAAGAATTTTTCATTATATCCAACACCTTTACTAAATGCCATTCAAAGATCAATTCATCTGGAATGAAATGATCTAAGGTAAATTGCATAATAAAGACATTCAAAGTTAAACCAGGTTTTTGTTTTGTTTCAGGTTGTTGAGTTCGGAACTCTAGACAAACCCATGGTGAATTTCCTTAAACAATTATTAGAACAATTACTATTGACCAATTCTCAAGATGTGATCCAATCTATATTTCATAAAGTTGCAGCAAATGACAAATTAAAACATTTACAAGAAGGACTTAAATTATTCTTAGTGCACTTTCTAAAGAAGAAAAAGATTAAAAGTGAAGCTGGTGAAGAATTGTTATTAAAAATTGATCTTGCTGAGAAAGCTTTGAGTGAAGGACAGAGAAATTTATTGTTATAGTTAAAAATTATTATTAGGGATTGGGACTTAAAATAAAACAATTTCAAGTAATAAGCGAGAGTTTCCTTTTCATTAGCAAGCTACATTTGTTCACTGGGGTAGAGATCCAAAGCTCTATCAGCTAGTTGTTTTAAAATCTGCTTATGATTTTCCAAATATGTAGTTCAGTCCAACTTGATAGTTTGATTGATTGTGAGGATGATTATGGGCCCAAAATGTATACCTGTACTTTGATATGTCACAAAACTGGGAAATCTATGATAATCTGAAACATTTTAAAGATCAAAGATATTGACATCTATATCATAATAAATTTCAATTCCTGTGTTCACAGGGGAAAATGACAAAGGGACAGGAACGACATACCCTGTTAAATAAACATTAACTCAAAAATTTAGACAATTAAGTCATCTATAAAATATTTTTCTTCAAAAAATCACAGGTGTGTAAGAATTGGATAATTTTATAACAAAATATTGACCAGTATTTTCATTTAGATATTTCCACAAAGACATTTAAAAGAATATAGTCATCTAAACATTTGCTTTACCGGCTGATTTGATATGTGTATCACTTTTCTGAATGGAATATCAAAGTATAATAGATTCTTAGAAAAATGGATTGAAATTAACATTCTTAAATTAATTCATTTATACTGACCAACCAAGTATGAAATTTGAGAAGAGCTTGTGTTAGAAAAAAATATATCTTCAATATTTATAATTTACAGAATTATTATTCCATTGATTAATGATCTATGGCTTAATCAGATTAACCACCCACTAAACATCCATATCCTTGTCCCAACAGAAGAACAATGTTTGATCACTATTTGTAGGCATCATATTATAGGTGACTTTTAACAGCAGTTGGTCCAGGATATTCAAAAACAGCAGCAGCTCCCATACCAGTTCCAATACACATAGATACCACTCCTAGTGACCTAAAATATACAATAAACATTACAATTGGTGTCCTAAAATATACAATAGACACTACACCTAGTGACATAAAATATGCAACAGATACTACACCAAGTGTGTTAAAACATTTAATAGATATAACAGCTAGTGACAAAAAAACAAAGAAACAATAGATTATACAACCAGTAAAATAAACTTTGATATCTAATGACAAGTTTCTACTGACAATCAACCAACAATCTCTATGGAAACTTTATCTGCCGATCCTCTATCAAAACCCTTAATGACAAAAACATGTATAAAACCATGTCACCATATTTATACTCAGAAAATTCACCACTATTTTCAAACACTCTAAATTAAAATACATTAAAAGGTATTTCAGAGCCCAAGTTTAATAACAAATAAAAAAAATACCTTTTTCCACGTCTTTTCAGTTCATGAAGAAGGGTAGCTATCTGGCGAGATCCAGTGCAACCTAATGGATGACCAAGAGCAATGGCACCACCTTTAGGGTTCACTTTGATTGGATTGATACCTAACTTTTCCACACAATATACAGCCTGACTAGCAAATGCTTCATTTATCTCATAAATTTCTATATCATCTATTCTTAAACCTGAAATGACAAAACCCAAAGACAATATCTCAATTCTATTTGATTAGCTTTAGCCATGGTATTGACAATATTTGTCTTGTGCTGGGGGTTAGTAAAGCATGTTGCACTTGATGTCTGGCAGATAATTCCTTCTTATTTAGCTATCCACTGTTAAAGATGTACATGTATAGTTTTTAATAAAAAATAATTTATTTTATTCGTTGTATATTGAAAGGTCGTTTCTGACCTGTGATTATTACAAGCATTATAAGTGGTAACATTTAAATGTTAAGCGAGCTTCAGGACAGTGTCAAAATTGCATAAAACGTATTGAAACTCATATGAAACTGAAAATGATACCATTTTATAAAAGTAGCTTATAAAGTATGACTTTGTCAACATTCTTACCTGCTTTTTTTAAGGCTAAAGGTATAGCTACAGCAGGTCCTATACCCATGATATCAGGTGGACAACCAGCCACTGCAAACGATCTTAACACTCCCAGTACAGGCCAACCTCTTCTCTCAGCTTCTGATCGCTTAGCAACCAATACAGCTGCAGCACCATCACTTACTTGACTTGAATTACCTTAAATGGCAAATACAACCTTTGATATGTTATTTTGGTGTACTACACAGTTTTAAACCCATTCACTTCTGGCAATTTACAGACGTGCTTTTATAATTTTTATTTTGGTAGGTTATCCCAAATCATGATATCATTGTGTCAGAGTTTAAAATAAGATGGAACATGGACCATGTTGAAGACCTATCTATGTCAAATGCAGACTAGAAAATTGATTTACCAGCTGTCGTTGTTCCGTTTTCTTGAAATGCTGGTCTTAATTTTGATAAACCTTGTAAGGTGGTTGGTCGAATTCCATCATCTTTTGTAACCTAAAGAAGAATTAACAGACTGTATAGGTAAAACCCTATCAACTTTCATTTTCTTCATTTAAATAACTATGTTATTTATTTATTGGTTGCCCTTTACATCTGTGCTATGCAGAAATGAAAACAAGATCAACAGATTAACAGTTAAAAATAACGAATAAATATTCTGTTTCAAATTAAAAGCATGTGGACATGGGTATTTTCATATTTTCGGTGAATAGTCAGACCCAGTCTGGTTTTAAAAGTATCTTACTCTGATAGTTTGTTCTTGACCCTCTTTATTAGTGATAGTTGTAGTAACAGGAACAATTTCATCTTGGAAATATCCCAGTCTTTGTGCCTCACTGGCTCTGAAATACATGAACTAGAAGTTTATTTTTTACTTTTTCACAACTTGCAAAGCCTAAAGGTACAAAAAATTTCTTTTGCACTGATATTATCTTATTTAAAAAATATAATATGAAGTCCTTCCTGATCAATTATATCATACCTTTTCTGTGATTCTAGAGCAAATTCATCTTGCTTCTGTCTGGAAATTCCAAATTTATTTGCTACATTTTCAGATGTTATCCTAAAATTAAAGAAAATATCTAAATAACCACCTAACAATTTTGATGGCAGTTGGTGATTTCAGCATTTATGTTATATACAACTGACAAACTAACAATCTGGATATTAACAAGTCTTTCAATAGAATCATTTTCTTACTTACCCCATAGGAATGAGACAATCTCTAGCTTTTTCTACCTCAAATACCTTTGGGTTCACGCCATCGGCACTGTTTTTACTCTGAGTCATGGACTCAAAACTGAAAATGTTTAAAAATTACTACGTAAAATATGAATCTCTATTAAATAAAATGCAAATTTATGTTTTAAGGAACTCAATTTATCTTTTTATGGAAATCACCAAGATTTTGTATTAGTCTTTGACACCAAGATTTCTCCTGTCTTGGGATTTAATAGCCAATGTGGACTCAATCAATTACGAAGAAATTGGGATAATGTTGTATCTTATTCAAATATAGGGTAAAGTTACATGTACATCAGTGTTCATAGCATGTGACTTTTATCTACACTTTCTATAATATTGGTAAAACATAATGTAATTCCAAAAGGCTACAATGATATAAACAGTTCCAGTAAATTTACTTATATGACTTACCCTCCTGCCAGACCAATATTACATACACCATTTCTTATACTACCTTAAATGATTAAAATATCATTTATAATTCATATCATATTGTTTTACTTGATCAGAGCTCATCTAAAGCTCATGCCATCATGCATCTGATTTCTTAGCACAGTTAAGAGGTAAATATTTTAACCATAAGTCACAAAATGTTCTGCGACATAATCAAAGCTTATTTTTGATTTATATAAATGATATTGTTAATGATATAAGATCCAACATCAGACTATTTGCTGACGACACTAGTCTATATCTGAGAATTGGTGACCCGACAGCCAGTGCGACTGTCCTAAATGATAACCTAGAAAAGATTAATATTTGGGCTAAAACGTGGCTGGTATCCTTCAACCCGCTGAAAACTGAAACTCTAGCACTGACTACTAAACCGAATCCGGTTCTACCTACACTGAATTTAGATAATGTTCCAATTAAAGAAGTTGATTTTCATAAACATTTAGGTCTTACTTTTCAAATAAACTGTCAGTGGGATAAGCATATAAATGAGATTTTAACCAAAACTGGAAGGACTTTGGACTGTTTTAGATCTCTGAAATATCGTCTTAATAGGAAATCATTAAAAACCATATATTATTCATTCGTCTTGCCTAACTTCGATTATTATGATGTCACATGGGATGGGTGCACTGCAAAACTAAAAGAACTGTTAGAAAATCTCCAATTAGACGCACTCAGGACTATATGCGGTGCCATGAGGGGTACCAGCCATAGACTACTATATCAAGAGTCAAGAGGTGCAATAACGCTACAAGAGAGACGACAGCGCCACAAATTAACTCTAATGTACAAAATTTACCACAAATTAACTCCTACCTACCTGTCAAATCTAATTCAAATAAATGATAACCCTTACATTTACAACTTGAGAAGAACTAACAATATAACTGAGTATAATTGCAGGACAGAATTATTCTATAGTTCCTTCATACCATCTGGCATTAGAGAATGGAACAGTCTGTCTATTAACTTACAAAATTCACCTACTATAAAATCTTTTAAAGCATCTCTCAAATCAAATGACATTCCTGTACCATCTTCTTATTTCTTCGGCACTCGCAAAAATCAAATTCTACATGGTCGTCTTTGTCTTTCTTGTAGCGAGTTAAATGGACACAAATTTCTACGAAACATTTCAGACAATCCCTCTTGCCTTTGTGGTCACCAATTCGAAGATCCTGAACATTACTTGCTCTACAGCCCAATACATTCAGATGTACGAAGAGATACTTTCTTTCTGTTACACCCTTCTGATTTAATTATTAATACACTTTTATTCGGAACAAAATGTCAACAATTATCAATAGTCATATTCGAACAAGATCATAAATTCATTCAGCAAACGAAAAGATTCTGCATTACCTAGATTTTCAACCAATGTCACCAGCACTGAGGTGTAGATATCATGTAAATATGTTGAGTTTAGCTCAAAATCATGTTATTCATTTTATTATCATTTTCTAATTTAATATATCATGTACTGTATGTTTCCGGGGAGAGGGGTAATATAGGCGAAAGCCTGTTCCCCAATCCCTTTCATTTCTATGAATAAAATATTGTTTACAAAAAAAAAAAAAAAATGTTCTAAAAGTCGAAAGAGAAGTTTGAATCCACAATGACTATTAGTATCAACAACTGTCAATGATACCTGGTAGTTGGTACTAAAAGGCCTACCCAGAGCTGTAACAGCTTTTAAGAAGCCAGATAATTCAGACAAACCTGCTACATTCAAAACTGCTTGTAACCCAGAAGAACATTGTCTGTTTGTAGTAAAGATTGGCACCGTTTCAGGAATGTTGCTGAAAAAAATGACAAACTAAAAAGATTAACAATAGAGACTTCTTGATGTTGGTGATTGTATAGCTACTATTCACAATGCATCATGGCTGATAACATCAAACCTGAGCAATCAACAGGATATTGAACTAGAAACTTTAGCAATATAAGATATAGTCTCCAATTGTGATTGTATAGCTACTCACAATGCATCGTGGCTGATAACATCAAGCCTGAGCAATCAACAGGATATTTAACTAGAAACTTTAGCAATATAAGATATAGTCTCCAATTCACCCAATGATCAGAAGATGGAAAACAATGTGTACCTATCCAATTTGCGAGTAAAAATCCTTGAGGTGGCAAAATCAATGAAGTAAATATGATAGACCAATGGCCATCCTAGATCATTCAGGCTACTTTGATACTGTTAATAGTCCTTAAATTTACCATTTTGAAAAAGAATATTTGTTGTGATCATAACCTAAACTATAGGCCTACCTATAGAACTGAGCAAATCTGGCAGTTGCTGCTGCTCTCTGATCTCCAACATTTCCTGTTAAAAAAATACAGAATTGTGATGGAATTCAAATTCAGTTTAATTAAATTTGTCTGAAAATACCATACTTGCTCATTTATATTTGTTTGCTTGGCAGGGCTGAGATAAACTAACCAACCAACGACTTATTCCCATTTTGACAAATACTGAAAGGACAAAAATACAGCTCAAATGCAAATGACTGAATTCCTGGGATTTTGTATGACCTACCAATACAAATATCTCCAATATCTGCTGGTGCTAACTTGACATCATTGATAACAGCTTGAAATACTGTAGCTAGTAGATCATCTGGATAGGTATCCTACAAATACAAATTATAAATTGTCATGACAACTGAAATAGGTAAGATCTTTAGGGGAGAAATCAAATAATCTGCTGTTTCTGAGAATTTGTATTTATGATAAGATAGGTTCATCTTAGAAAAAGTTTTAAAAGATTTAATGGACCTAAGTTGATAAGGGTAAGGAGGGACACTGGAGGTAGAAGAGGGACACATGACTGTTAGAAGAGGTACACAATATTAGAAGATATATTATATATAAATACTCTGGTCACACTAAGAATATTAGGAATTTTTGGGTGAGAAGTGGGACGCATGTTAGTGTTCTATTTCTCCCATAATTGGATCTTTATTAAATAGGTTATTCAATTTGTACAGCTAAAAGCTTACATATATGACTATATGGAATGCAAGTTGGAAAGGTCAACAGAATTGAATTTAATTGGTTGACAATTATAAAAACAAATGAGGGTGCCCCACTTCTCCAATTCTTAACACTCCTCCTATTTGTGAGTTTAAAGTAAATGACACACCAGTGGCCTATATAACATATAGCATATTCTCCTAGAATACAATTTTTATTGAACTAAATTGCAATTTGTCAGAATTTCCTTTTAGAGAGTGTCAGACCTATGGCTAAGCAGTTTATTTAACTGAGATATTTCCAAGCTGATATGAGCTGAAAAAGAAGTCATCTCTATTTTGACTGCCATTGACTCACTTTGAATGAACCCCTTTTTGCTTTTCCAATAGGCGTTCTCAGAGCAGAAACTATGACAATGTCTTCCGGGTTGCATGGGAAACCTGGAGTTACTGCAGCTGCATTTGATCTTGTTAATTTCCATCTACTATCTAGATTCTCCCTTTTATTAATTGTATTTGTCAGTTTCTCCATTGTTTTCGCTGATCAAAGTACGTTTTTTAATGGAAACCCCCTTGTGACGTCATAAGGAATCCCAAACAGGTGGTTGTAGTCTTGATTCTTGATCATCTAAGACACTTTTTAGTTAGATTGCTCTATCAATTTTATCTTATATTATCTGAAAGGTTCGTTATCATTTTGCGAATTTTCGCTTTGTTCTTTATTAAAACTTCCGTCTATGAACAATATGAATACTGCAATAGCAATCTTCTTAAAGATGAAATTTCCATGGGCAGATAATTACAGTTAATTTATGAAACCGGAAGTAATTACTATTACTATTTTTAGCCAGTCAATTTTCTTGCGGGAGGTATCTAGGGAAGCTGACATTGTAAGTATTAAAAAATGCGTTTTATGTTATAAATAATAATCAACTTGTAATAAAACTTATAGGATTTACTTGATGCTGTTCATAGATGTTGATGTAAGAAAGTTTATCTTCCATGGTGAAGAATTTTATGAAGGAATTGGATGCCATCTGTTGAATTGTTTTGATCCATATGATTTTCCATAATTTATCACCATTTTTCACTTTCTCTGACTTTGTTAAAATTTACACGTCTAGGCCTACTGTCAATTTTTTTAAGGGTAAGAAGATAGCAATATAATGAAATTATTGTAATTATAACATTTTATTCATAAAACAGAATTGGCTATTAGATCTATCTTGTTACGGTTATGTTGTAAGAGCTTGGCTTTCAACCTCAAAAACCAAGCAAAAAAAGAATTTAAATGCAGTAAATAAATTTGTAAAAAATCACAGATCAAATATACATTGTTATTTATGGTCAGGTAATAAATCAAACTTTTACTATACTATATTGTGGGTGACCGCTTGAAACCTCATACATGCCAAAAGCGCAGATCTTGTGATCAAAACCTCTTATTTCTAGCTTGATTGTAAATAACCAAAAAAACACTAATCAAATAACACGTATATGAACTGTCAGATTTAAAACCTCGTAAAATATTATATTATATAATGTTCAATGTTCCTTTTTCTGCGGATGAAAACGAAAAACCTTGTATACCGGTACTGTATTATTATACGAGTTATTGGTTCAATAGGCCAGAGTACTCAAATTGTTATACGAGGTTTGAATTTTCAAAGAATGAAAACCACGTACAGTGGTAAAAAAATATTATAATAAAGATTGATTTCAACAAAATACGCTCACAAATAGTTTTTCTCTAAAAGTAATTTCGCGTCATATATCTTTATACGAGGTTTCAAGCGGTCACCCACGATATGCTACATTTTTGTTACTGTATGTGTGGGAAATAGGGACCATGTACACGTATTTGTATTACATGAATGTACTAGCATTATGGAGGTCAATCGTATTCAGAATTAGATGCTATGTTTGGTATGCTGATACATGTTCAAAGACAAAATACCTCTTTTACCTATCTAAAATGATACGTGCAATGTCCTTTCACTTTCGACATTGTACATTGAACAAAGCATAATTGTCTTTGTGTCTTTTACATTGCACTTGTTACATTACATCTTCGTCTTAGTATCTTCTACATTGCATTAGCGAATGTGTTTTATCTCGACTGCATTATCTTTTTGTGAACTGTGGGCGGAGCCTATCAGCAATATTAAATCATACACAATAACTTTGACCTCCATACTAGCATAGCCTAGCCATTAACATATTTGTCATTAGAAATAGTTGATTCAACTAATCAAGTGTTCAGGAGTGTGTTTAATGTTTGTGAAGTAATTAATCAATATGTATTCAGAGTATGAAAATTTCTAGTCAATTGCACCCAAATTGATATGGTAACAATGATTGTCAATTCATGAATATTATATTTGGCATTGTAGGTCATTTATAGATTCATAAATATTCTTTAAGAATAAAAACATGCTATTGTTAATTTTGAAAGTAATTTCAAATTAAAGGATGTGAAGTTTCATTAAAACAGGAAATGTGACTTAATCCTCCCAATGTTGAGTATTTATTGTGTTTTGAGCAGGATTTCATTCAAAAGAGAGAAAGTGTTATATCCAGATGCAAAGAAAATATTTTGGGGATACACAAATTTAAACAAAAACACTGAATCATTTTCAAAGGTTTCATAATCTTTTACAAATTAATTTGGTGAATCAATCTTATCAGTACAAGAATTTGTTTTACTGTTTGACAAGTTATGTTCATTATATGAGTTGATAATGCCTACTTGATTTGATTGAGGTTATCAATAAGATGTGACCATTTGATATCTAGATCATTATAGATTGCAATATCATCCTTTTATGGAAAGTGGAAATTGAACATACCAGTACTTGGAGAAACCAAAATGGAAAATGTCTGCATGAAAAGAAAACCTCTCAACTTTTATTATATATGGGGCTGTAAATATAACAGTGTTTTATCTTGGACTGATTGGATTTTACCAAATTTTATAAGCTTCTGCTTTGATGTATTTAGTCAAATGGGTTAAATCTTCACAAGTTTTCAACTATGGCTTGCTTTGTTTTGTTAATGTTAAAAATTTAAAGGGGCGAATTTAACTTGCTGCCTTTAAGAGGTTTGACAAATAAAGACAAAATCATAAGATAAAATTTATCTGAATTGATGGAGATACCACGTCTTAGAATAAACATAAAATTTAAATATTTTAAACTTGGCCTTTCAGAGCATATATTCATCAGTAGATATACCTGGTGTCATAAATAACATAACAGGATCCTTATATAATCCGAAAATCCAAAAAACTTAATAAAAATGCAACTATTGAACAACGCTTAATTATGATAAATTTCATATTACATAAACATGAGCAAAAAATGTTTATTTATCACATAACAATCAGTAAACGCATATTATCCTAAAATTCATTGCAATTTTTCCGTATTGGGCCTTTATTTTTATACGCCCACATGTAAGATGGGCGTATATTGTAATCACCCGTCGGTCCGTTCACATTTGGCTCGTGCTCACTCTACAGGCTACAGTTCTTTATGGATTTATTTTGTATGTCAATGTTGTTATGAAGATGATCCCTATTGATTTTCGTGATGATCGGATAATTTTTCACCGAAATATCGCGTCTTACTTGATGTTTTTCTCTATTAGCTATATTGTGCAACTCGTGCTCACTCTATAGGCTACAATTTTTTACAGATTCTTTTGATTTTTATTTTGTATGTCTATGTCGTTATGAAGATGATCCCTATTGATTTTCATGATGATCTATCGATTTTCATGATGATCAGATAATTTTTCACCGAAATATCTTGTCTGACCAGACGTTTTACTCTATTAGCTATATTGTGCAACTCGTGCTCACTCTACAGGCTACAATTCTTTACAGATTCTTTTGATTTTTATTTTGTATGTCTATGTCGTTATGAAGATGATCCCTATTGATTTTCATGATGATCTATCGATTTTCATGATGATCAGATAATTTTTCACCGAAATATCTTGTCTGACCAGACGTTTTACTCTATTAGCTATATTGTGCAACTCGTGCTCACTCTACAGGCTACAATTGTTTACAGATTCTTTTGATTTTTATTTTGTGTGTCAATGTCATTATGAAGATGATCCCTATTGATTTTCGCGATGATCGGATAATATTTCACCGAAATATCGTGTCTGACTTGACGTTTCACTCTATTAGCTATATTGTGCAACCCTGTAGTCACTAAAGACTGTTTAATCATTTCTGACAGCTGCCAGTGGGCGTATGTTACCTTGCCTGGCAAGCTATCTTTAATATTTTACACCTTTCTACTAAATGTCCTTGCGCGTAACAGAAAAAAGGTCTTGGTAAAATCATGTGATTTAGTCATCAATTTTAAAGAATTTCATGTTATGTTTATATGGTGCATGAATACATGACCTAATGTATAGTTATTAACCTGTGCTATGAGTTCATATCGTTTTTCTTAACCTCGTTATGTACCAGAGAACAGAACTCTTGTGAGATAAAATGTAACATGATACAGTAATGTATATTATTTAAAAACCGAAGATTTTAATTTGAATTGTTTGCTGTGAGAGAATACCAGGTATTTTTGCAAACATCTGTTGAGTTAAAGATTTAATATGAATATGAATTTTTTAGATGGAATATTTACTGAAATGACATTATATATAAATATATATATATATGAATATTCACATTGGCAGTTTTGAATTAGTAGAACTTTGTTACAATTGCAATCATTGAGATAGTTGCAGGTTCTGATAACTCAGTTTGTAAGTCCTGGCAACGTATTCTCGAAAAGATCTAAGGGCTAGGATGTCCAAGGTTCTTATCTTCTAACATTGATTCTAGGACATCCTAGCGATAAGATCGTTTCAAGAATACTCGGCCAGATTCAGATGTTCAGATCAATTTGCAGAAACCATAATTCTTCAATTAATTTATTATAAATATTCATTATTATTTTACTTTTTAAAAGTTTCATTTGTTTGTGTTCTTGTGTCTAAGGTGTCAAATATTGATTTGGTCAAACTTTAGAATCCAAATTTCAGTAGGACAATAGGACAGTATGTAAAGGACAGTAAGGAAATAGATAGTTGTTAATCTAAAATTAATCTAATGAAATTTGATTGAGTCACATACTTTACTGGGTTTGGTCACATCATTGTTTCTTTTGATTAATGTTTCAAACTTTTTGATTTCAAGAATGGCACAGCATGACGTCTGAATGACATTAAATTTAGATTGAAATATGATATTTATACCTGATGACCAGTTAATAAAATTTTAAATAGCTAATGTTTTTTTAAACAGATAGTATCAGAGATACAAATTAAAATATATCAAGTGAATAAGCTTATTCTATTTGATCTTCTTCCTACCTCTAAAGAGGTTTGAATTTTTATCATCAATTTAATGTGTATTTGGAACAGTTCTAGCTTGTATTTGGTCCATTGTGATCCCTGTCCAATGTCGTGTTCATGTGATTCCTGTTATTTAAAAAAAGATTACTTCAGATTAGGATAAGTCTGTGACAAATATCATAAGGTGGTCTATAGTGGTTTGACGATTCATCTTCAAATATATCTCATCAGTAATACTGCAGATAAACTTATAGTCTCTTTATAAGACTATAGATTCAACTGGACTATTTTTGTTTGCAATTTTTATTGTGTAATAATCAGATACATGTGACTGTCACTATATGATAGCCACAAGACATTTGTCTGGCTCTAATTTCTGTATTATTTAAAACTGAACGAATGATTAAGACATTTTAATATATTTTAAATAATAAAAAGGAAATACAAAGGATTTCAAGATTGGATTAATCTGAATTATTTGTGGATTTGGGATATATATGGAAATTCTGTGACGTTAATCAGACGTATAATGTTGTAGTATTTTGAATACGTTAGCTTACTGAGAATTTTTTTTCTTTAAAATAGATCGAATTTTGAATAATTTTTCGCATTCTTGTAAAGTTTTGTTTAAATTTTCATTTGAAAAACGTTTTGACATTATTTTATAACAATATTCTGTTATTTAATATTCTGTGTTATTTGCAAAGTGTCACAGAAAGTGATATTAAGAATCGTAGGAACTAAAGGATCATTCTTGATATTTGATATTTGTTGGTGAGAAATTCAGTATTTTGATAATCTTATATATCTTTTTAATGTTGATGAAGCAGGAATAACAAATCGTTCTCAGTAGCAGTTGAGGTCAAATCAAATAAATCAGGCTATTTATGTGAACTCTTAATGTTGTTGAGTCAAGTGACAAGCACAATTTGTAAGGGATATTGAAACTTGAAACTGGATTGTTAGACAACATTTTCAATTTAATCTTAAGTGAATAAGTCATTTTGAGTTAACTCATATCAAAATGTCAACGTTCATTGGACATCAAACTATTATAAGACATGGGTCTAAAAATATTGAAGCTGATGTCGTGGTGAATTCTGAACAGTAAGCTTGCCATTTATTTCATAATCATTTTACTCTCTAAATAAAGTCTCATCTCATTAAGTAATCTCAATTATTATGCCATACTAGTCAGAAAAATCAATATTTATATTATATGAAGACAGAAGTAAGTTTAAGTTTGAACCTAACCAACACTCAAGAAATGGTGATCCAAAACCATTAAAATAAGTTTATGTGTATACTTTCAGTAGTACAATGGATATGATTGGTAAACCTGCCCGGTCTTCTGATATGAAATATTTTACATGGTTAGTATTGTTGGCTCAGGTGTTTGGATTGACTGCGGTAGTGTTGGTTGCTGTATGGATGGGACATTTTCAACAAGGATTTGCCTGGCAGAGTAATCCTGGATTAGAATTTAACTATCATCCACTCTTTATGGTCATTGGAATGATCTTCCTTTATTCTGATGGTGAGTTCATTAAGCTTATATTATACTATTCTGAACTTGTTTTAAGCCAGTTGGATCATTAAAGATGGGTTTCCTTATTTTTTAGTGTCAAATTAAGCAAACTATTAGATTAATTGGTGTTTCTAATGAATTATCGTGTATTCTATTTCTTAATCATATCATTTTGTTCTTATAACATATAATCAAGAGTTTTAACCAATCATAAATGTCCATATATGTACAGTCTGGATATACAAACCAATACTTTTTGACCTTTCTTGATCCGGTCACTCATTGGTATTTTGCTGGTAATTCTCTTCTAATTTAGCTAATTATGAATTAATTATGGACATGTGAGAAAAACTGGTATTTTCCAAGTCATTTGAACACCTCTACTTTCTATTCATAAAAGTATTAGGGAAATATATAGGGAAATATACCGGTAGATCAAAATTAACATCAACGTTATATTCTACTTTTCAGCTATTCTAGCCTATCGAGTATTCCGTAATGACAAGAAAATGTATATCAAACTGTTGCATGCTGGAATGCAAATAACTGCCCTCATTTTTGTTGCGGTAGGATTGAAAGCTGTGTTTGATAGTCATAACTTGAAAAAGCCAGATCCTATACCCAATCTGTATACCTTACATAGTTGGCTGGGTCTAATAACAGTTATATTGTTTGGTCTTCAGGTAAGAATCGCCTTAAAAGATTTTTATATTAAAGAGATTGTAAAGAGGTTTTCAAAATATTTATTTTTAAATCCGTAGACCCATAAATACTAAGATACTTTTTGAAAACAGTATGTTTCATGTAAATAAAAACCACTGAAAATTAAGCTACATTTTTGTTTATGGCCCGGTCACACCTGACTGCGACCACTTTTGATCAAACAGCGATGTAAAATGACTATTTACGGTCAAAGGTGGGGAAAACAAGACCAAAAGTCCCTAAAAAATTACAAATTTATAAACAGTTGACCTGTTACCGAGAGTTATGCGACCATATTGGTTTTTGTAGCGTCTTTGCAAAGGGCCTTATGTGGTTTAAAGCATATTTGACATTAGTGACATCATCAAACACTTATTTATTGTGGAATTGCATGAACCACAAAAAACAAACTGAATATTGATGCTATCAGTGTCCCAGCTACACATGAAAAATTTAGAAAACCTCTTTACAATCCCTTTATGCAATTTGAGTCATGATACCACACCTTTGGATGGAATTCCTGAATCCTGTAAGTAAGAATTTGTTAACCAAAACTCATTTCAGTGGGTAGGAGGCTTTGCAACGTTCCTGTTTCCGAAAGCTGGAATGGCTACACGTATAATGGCATTACCTCACCATCAATTTTGGGGTATTGCTATACTGTGTTTTGCTGCTGCCACTGCCTGTATGGGAATCACCGAAAAGTGTATATTTAGTATGTAAGTATGACTAGTTTTACTCCTAACTCCTTATATCTTTTTAAAATTTCTTCAGCTCAAATCTCTCTTTGTCTGCATTGGATTTAAAGCTTTTTATATTTAGGCACTATTTTTGGACAATAATTATCATCTTGCAGTTTTGTTTTTCTAAACGTATAAATTGTACATTTTCCTATCATAAGATGAAATTTTCTTGTTGTACCACCAACATCTTCTTATTGTCAAGCTATTATAAATTTTGTACTTATACCTTGACTACAATAGCCACTATTACAGTATCATAGAATGCAGATTTGATTGGATTGTATGCCAGCAAAAAAATTGCCCTCAACAGAAAAGCTGATAATATTAATATGGTTTGTGTTTACAGACTTTCTATTGGGGCCTCTTTATTTGTTAGCATACAATCCAATAATACAATCCAATCAGATGCTTCATTTAACCTCCAAAAAACAAGAACGTTGACCATTAGTATTAGTACAAAATTAGTCATAGCTCGACATTGTGAAGATTACCACCAACATCATGCTAAACATTGGCTTATGTAACCATCTGAAATTGATTTTGTAGTAAAGATTACAGTCAAAGGCCAACTCAAGCCTATGTTGCCAACTTCCTTGGATTGATGATTGTCTGCCTTGTAACCACAGTTATTTACATAGTAACCAGGCCTGAATATAAACGGCCCCCTGCTCCTGAAGAGGATCATGTACCTCTGGAAGAAAATTAAGTATTCAGCAGATGAAATTATTATCCAATCAAATTGTTTGATGAGGAGTGTGGATCAGTTTTCCAGTCTCTATCTTGTTGATGTTTCTTTTCAAGTCGATGTCATTTGATGTTATTTATTATTATGATGTCATGTGGATGTTATTTATCATGTTGTTTCTGTTGTTATTTGCCTCAAAAATGTCAGGCAAAAAGTTAGTTATTGATCTGTTTGGAGCAAATGTGACATTTCAGGTTCTCTGTTCTGTCTTCTGAAACTTGATACTTCTCACATTTTGTATATCATTAAAAGTCCATTAAAATGACAATTGGATGATTTACCTTAAATTTGTGTAATCAGGGTCAAATTATCTGCTATATAAAACTTTTGATGGTGGAATTAATGGTTCAACCAAATTTTTTTTTTTATATTAAATGTTTTTTTTTTTACTTATGATAACTGTTATCAGACCTGTTGGTTAGGTTCCATATTTGATCAGTGCAATATTTATTTTTGTATTTAAAATCTGCTTTATTCCGTGCATAATTCTGGACAGGAAGGTCTGACAGGTGAATGTTCCATCAAAAGATATGTTTAAAGGGACAGGTTCGTCATCCCACCAATTGGATCTTTATGTTTTAGTTAAGCTTATCAGTGTTACCAGCTTACAGTCGAGCATTCAAATCCATGTGTAGAATTGTCCAGGTTTGAAACTGAAAGTCATCATTTCTTGAGGTTCTTTTACATGTTAAGTACTTCTGAATATATTCAAGACCCAAATCAACCACCAAAATGGCGAACTTGCTCCTTGAAATATGGCAATTCTACCTTGCTTGTTACAGGCTTTGACATGAACCTATTGTATTGAGCAACCAATATTTTAATAGGTTACATTATTTGTTTTCATTGTTACAAGGAAATATTGTATTATCTATTTTTTCTGAAATTATTAAATATATTTGATGTTGCAAAGCATGTCACTCGTGGTTTTCTATTTTGTCTTTAACTTGATAAGATGATTTTGGTGTCAGGCATCAAAAGATGATGCAAGTTCATATATTCTGAAGAAATTTGGATAATGCCAGGGAATCAGAGGGATTTTGGATAATGCCAGAGAATCAGAGGGATTTCGGATAACACCAGAGAAACTGAAGGATTTTGGAAAATGTCAGAAAATCTGAGGAATTTTAGATAATGCGAGGGAATTTAAGGGGTTTTGGATATTAAAACAAGATGGTGAGGCGATATGTACTGTAACCTCAATCAACTGATCCACCAGTACAAAACAACATTAATTGTCTGGCCTTAAACAGTAACATAATCACATAACACATCACATAAAATCAAACTATAGGGTAACACTCCTTTTTTGATAATTTTACCTGAGATTTTACGTAACTGATAGTAATAAAGAAAAAATAATATCAATCTAACCATTAGGGCACAATGTTTCTGTCATTATTACATAAATCTTCAAATTTTACAACTTCTTGATGTGAGGGGCATCATGAATTTTAGTAAAAACTAAGCAGAGCATGAGAAATGTTTTGTGATAAGGCCTTTGTTGTCAGAAAGGAATTAGAAATATACTTATTGAAGCTTAGAGTCAGAGAGGCTTTTAGGAAATGATAGGAAATACAAAAATAACACATTAATTAGTATGAAACAATTTAATGGAAACTAATATATACAATTGATAAGTAAGACTTAAGACATGTAAATTTCAAATCAAATCAAATTGCCAGTATCCACATCTGAAATCTTACTATTATTAAACCAAATACAATTACATAAGATTCATATCTGAAGGATAATCAATGAAAAAACTGACCAGTCCAATTAATTTTTATCAAAAATCTATACAAAGACCATATCACCCAACCTCCTTATTTATAATGATCACTGGGATGCAAAATGTAGGCCTATCTCTAACTTTGGATTAGCCATTAAAAGGCACGTTTTAAACAGTCTTTTCATCCATTGGACATATTTGAAAAGTTATGTTCAATTGTCATCATCAGAGAATCCACCCCCAGTAGATTTACGGCGTTGATGAATAAGTTTCTTCTTCATCTCCTGTAATTGATAAATACACAATATGACAAAATATTTCTCTGAATTCAAAACCATTAGGTTAAGGAAGCATTAAGAAATCAACATCCAAAAGCTGCATAACCTGCACTTAAAGTTTCACTATCACTTGCTAGCTTTAATATTCATTCATCTAACTATGTTTTTTATTCAAAATATACGAAATGATTTACATTAAAAACATTACTTCTCATTCTTACCCTTAAACAGTAGCAGTGAAACTTTAAGCCAGGAATTGAGCACGTGCCAATTTCTTTTTTCTTACTGCTCTTGATCTTTCACGCTCTTGGAAGTCCATGAAAGTACATGTGACTTCAAAATACTTATTGTCTCCCACGCCCATTAGTCTTCCTCCGCGACCCTAAATTATGAAGAAGAAACAGATTGTAAGGGGAGCCACCCCGAATTGGATTATTCAGTATATCTAATTAGAGTTATATGAAATAAGATCCTCAAAATAGAAGGTGACTTGTTTTTTTTTTTGTGGAATACATGTTAAAGATGTTTGAGAAAGGTTCATTCTTTAATGGTCTTGGGTTATGATTGGAAACTTAAAAAACTCACCAATTCTTGTGATTTTGGTTGAAATGTCTTGACAGCTTTTCTGGCACCGAAATTATCTGATTGGCCATCAGTTGAAGTAGGGGTGCCAAAAGTTTTATCAACAAAAATTTTTGATTTCAATGGCTGGTCGACTGGGGGTTTTGTTGGTTCAACATCTTTTTTCATTAAATTGCTCGCAAACAAGCCTTCCTCAGAGGATTCAGGAGCAACATTCCTCTGTTCTTCTTTATCAGTATTATTCACTTGTTGTCCAGGTTCTGATTTTTTACTAGTAGGTAATTGTGAATCAGTCACTTCAGGGTTTTTTGTGGAACTCGAGCTTGAATCGGAAGAACTTGAGGGCTGTATTTGCTGAGCATTTTTAGATTTGGATTTGTCCATTACGGCGAGAGCTACAGTAGCAAGATTGCGAGTATGATGATTGTGATCTCGATAGATCAGCCTGGTTTGAAATCCATCTGGACCTATTGGACGCGTGGGCTTCATTTTATGGAGTTTATCTATCTGCCTTTCTGATTTGGGTGTAGTATGTTGTAAAGCAGGTTGTTGTGTGATTGCTGTAGTTAAACCAGATACTGCTGCGGCATCATTACCGGCCTGAAAAACGTAACAATAAGTTTAATATAATGAAACTTACGGTTTAATTTCTTTTTAAATGATTTAATTCAATTCTTATTCATTTTTGTTTGCTGAATTATCATTTTTGTTTGTTGAATTATTATTTAATTGTACTTATCCTTCGTTTTTGATTTTTGAATTAAAATTTATGTTTACCATTTTCTATGCTTTTTTTTATTTTTTTATTTTTTTCATTTTTGTTTGTTGAACTATCATTTTTGTTTACTATTTGATATTTTTATTTTCTGAATTATGATTTAATTCTCCTTTTATTTGCTGAATTATCATTTAATTCTATTTATTTTTCATTTTTATTTGCTGAATTATGAATTAATATGACTTATTTGTCATTCGAATTTGCTGAAATCATCATTTTTGTTTACTATTTGCTATTTTTGTTTGCTGAATTATCATTTAATTCTACTTATGAAAATAGTAAAAAAAAATGGTAATTCAGCAAACATAAATGAAAAGAAGAATTAAATCATGGAATCCTTCGAGGAAATGGGCCTGGAGAGCTCATCCATCAAACCAAAATGTTGGTCAGGAAAAACTGATGAGCCAATGGTTCTACTGCAACACCCAAATAGTCACCATCGCAGAATTCAGTTCACCATAGAAACAGAAAAAACCCTTTCTAGATATATTAATCACAAATAACAATATAAATTAAAGATAGCTTGCCAGGCAAGTTAACATACGCCCACTGGCAGATGTCATAAATGATTAAACAGTCTTTAGTGACTACAGGGTTGCACAATATAGCTAATAGAGTAAAACGTCAGGTCAGACACGATATTTCGGTGAAAAATTATCCGATCATCATGAAAATCGATAGATCATCATGAAAATCAATAGGGATCATCTTCATAACGACATAGACATACAAAATAAAAATCAAAAGAATCTGTAAAGAATTGTAGCCTGTAGAGTGAGCACGAGTTGCACAATATAGCTAATAGAGTAAAACGTCAAGTCAGACACGATATTTCGGTGAAAAATTATCCGATCATCACGAAAATCAATAGGGATCATCTTCATAATGACATTGACACACAAAATAAAAATCAAAAGAATCTGTAAAAAATTGTAGCCTGTAGAGTGAGCACGAGTTGCACAATATAGCTAATAGAGAAAAACGTCAAGTCAGACACGATATTTCGGTGAAAAATTATCCGATCATCACGAAAATCAATAGGGATCATCTTCATAATGACATTGACACACAAAATAAAAATCAAAAGAATCTGTAAAAAATTGTAGCCTGTAGAGTGAGCACGAGTTGCACAATATAGCTTATAGAGAAAAACGTCAAGTCAGACACGATATTTCGGTGAAAAATTATCCGATCATCACGAAAATCAATAGGGATCATCTTCATAATGACATTGACACACAAAATAAAAATTAAAAGAATCTGTAAAAAATTGTAGCCTGTAGAGTGAGCACGAGTTGCACAATATAGCTTATAGAGAAAAACGTCAAGTCAGACACGATATTTCGGTGAAAAATTATCCGATCATCACGAAAATCAATAGGGATCATCTTCATAACAACATTGACATACAAAATAAAAATCAAAAGAATCCATAAAGAACTGTAGCCTGTAGAGTGAGCACGAGCCAAATGTGAACGGACGGACGGACGGACCGACGTGGTGATTACAATATACGCCCATCTTACGTGTGGGCGTATAAAAACAGCAGTCTATGGGAAGTCAACGTACATTGACTAATATATTTACTATAGTTCCATCCAACCGACCAGTTCCAAAACCTCCTCTATAGCCATACTAAGGGATATTCACAAGGAATGGTGGAAAAAATCATAAACAGAACAATAATGCAGATAAACCAAAAGTCACATAACCTGACCAAGCCCCTAAAACCTTAGAATACCGGAACACAAACCTAAAGCCAGCAGTAATACCTCAGCAGTTGCAAAACATCTAGACCTATACCGACAACACAAAGAAATTGGCAAAATATTAATACCTTAGAAACAAATCAAAACAATAAAAAGACAAGACGCATTTTTACTATATATGTCCTAGGCATTATTTCTTAGAAATAAAGTGATTGTTATCCATAAAGACTTATTTATTCTATTCGTGTCAATCACTAAATTCCTATCAAACAGTTTACCAGCTAAATATGTTGATGTCTACGGTTCAGGTGGTTACAGTTTAAAGTGTACGGAAAGCGTTGCGATGAAAGACAAAACTCATAATAAAAATGACCCTTATTACGGCCCTGTATAGCCACAAATTACAAACATTATCGGAAAAGTGGCTTCTAGATGTCCCGAGACCCAGATCAGTTTATTCAGTAAGGATACAAATCATTGCTGTCCGTTATTTTTTTAAATAATGTACGATTATACAGAACCACTTTTCTGGTTTTCTTGTATATAGTTAGATCTACGTGACTGTTACCTATAGATGTAACCAATTACACTGGTGTGATCAATTTCACTTAAACATTTGCACGGGCGTAAAACGGGAATCCCGTGATCTCTTACCGTTTGTAATAGATTAGTTTGTGGCATGTTTTGAAGAGATTGCTTGATAATCTCTGTCTCTTTGAGAGCTCTAGATGTCTTTCTACTTGGAGTAGTATGCTTTCCGGTTGTTTCCCGTCGGCGATAGTCTACTTGCATCTTTCCTTTCAATTTTTTCCAAAGTGTTATAGTCTGCTTAAAACTTTCCAAGTCGAGATCGCCATGCTGATGTTTACTATTATCTGTACCTTTACCACCGTTCTAAAAATAGATACATAATATTACATTATGTAAAATGTTATAATTATGTAATACCATACAGACAATAATAATGAATATTATTTCAAGAGTGGAACTTTTTGATAATACTTAGAAATGAGACCCAAAAGCAAATCGTTCAACGAGGGGGTGAGGATCAAAGAGCTTCCTTTCATATAAAATTATCAATAAACTGATACACCCTCTAATCTACAATCCGGACAAATCCATAATCAACCCGATTAAACTAAAAATACTTACAGCACAAACATTGACAATAAAAACTTTACTTACAATAATAACAAGTATAATCGTTATAACCAGAACTATAAAGGCTATGATAGAACCAAATATAATCAGTTTCATCCTAGTGTCATTTTCACGAATTTCTTCAGCTAAAGACTGAAATTAAAAATGAATAGGCTACCACCCAAACAGGTCATTCATAATTTTGCATTATAATTAGATTGGCCAGGATCAAATCGAGTTAATTCTCAAGTTTAGTTCCCGTATGCATTCTTTCAAAAAAAAAAAAGCAAACTTTACCTCAGTGGTTGTTGCTGCTGTTGACGTTCTGGCTAAATTCCAAAGACCTGAAGAAAAAACATTATGATCACCGTATATAAGATTATGCAGTAAACTGTTGAACCTGACGTTTTTATCTCGATCGAAATATACAGATAATATACCCTAGAGCCCGTTCAACCTGGGATCCAGTTCCCCTTTACAGTCGAAAAAACATTATAGTCGAAAAAGGCACTGAACGTTCAGGATTGATATGAAATGAATGAAGTTTTACGTTTTTCTGCACCATGTGGGCTAATGAAGACGGGCAACGCCATGCAGGGTGCGATGAGATAAATTTTGCAAGGACAGCGGCATTAGCCTGCTCTTTTTCGATTTCCAACTGTCGAGGGATCTTTAACGTGCACAGCCTGTAGCACACAGGGCCTCGGTTTATTGCCCCATCCGAACGACTAAATGCTTTTTCCATGTCAGCCCCTCTTACCTGCATCAATGACAGGGGGAAACCGGGATGAAAAATCCGAAGGTATTATCTCCCCCTATGCCGGGATTGAACCCTTGACCCCTAGCGAGCGCCCACTGAAAGTTCAGAATCAGTAAATGTTATAAATGATATTGACCATAAAGATGATGAATATTTTTTATTTCAATATTCCAATGAATTTGACTCTGTGCCCATTGCAATGATATTATTACACCCTTACCTTCTGGATTATAGTAATAGGGATTCTTGTACCAGCTCGCTTCCTCTGATGCAAGTATACGTTTATGATGCCCATTTGGCCGCCTATACCCTGGTAGAAGGCGCTTCCCGTAGTACGGCATAAAAGGTCCGCTAGGAGCTCCAAATGGAGGTCGATGCGGAGCAATATGTGGCCTTTTTCTAGTTAATACTGAATGTGATGTGCCTGTTGTTGACTGTACGGTCGAAGTTGTTCTATGTGTAGTTGACTCTGGGTTCCCTATGGATTCTGTATCACTACTCGTATGATATGGTATATTTACTTGAATTGGAACAACATCAGTTCGGTGATGAGGCTGATGAACATAAGAACGATCGTATGACCAAGACCGGGCTGTGGGAGTCGGATTTTGTAGGGTAGTTGTTTGTGTTGGTTGGTTAAAGGGCAGCTTTAATTGAACTTTGTCATCATTGGCTGGACCATGATGGAATACATGAACTTGGAATGGATATGCTTCCTGATGGTTGTGAGGCTGTTGGACGTAGCCTACAGTCTTGCTGGACAACAAATGTGGTTTTTTGTATATACTGAAGAATGGATTTGAGTTAGATGGGTATCGAGGGATCTGAACTCCTTGGGTTGAAGTTGGTGTGCTTGTGGTGGCTGGACTGCTACTCGTAGACACTTGTGATAAACTGTCCTGCAAATGTGTTAATTTCCCAATCGCTTCCTTTGTACTCAAAAAAATTGCATGAATGTACTGAAGTCGTTTCTTTGAGTTTAGAACCTGACCCAGTTTCTTGACAAGATCCTCTACGTGTTTATCTACTTTATTGGGTAAATCCTCGTCCTGAATTTCGAACATCTTTCCTGCTATTTCCACCATATCTGATTTCTTTTTGGAATGATCAAAACCTAAAACATATAGTGAACAAATTAAATATACGATTTCATTCCGGTTGTTTAGCAGTAAAATGTCAAAAATCAATTCGTCACTTAGTCCGAACTTTAACCTTTTAGGCATCGAGTCGCCACTGCTATTGTAATATTACAAATGGGTTTTACTGTTTTACATCTATCACATTTCTGCTATTTATTGAAATAAGCTTACTGAAGACATTATTTTTTTATTGCTCATGGTAATTTGAACTGAGTTTTATTATAAGCATCGGATTATCAGAAAGAAAACAATAAGCCTCAGTAAATCGTGTTGGTCAAGTAGCTGGGGTTTTTCTTGACACACAATCACTTACCACAAGCAGCAACTGTATCCTGTGGACAGGTGACAGGAGCAAAGACCAGTAAATTAGGATTAACATGATGATTTGTTAAATATAGTAAACTGCAATCACAAGTGATAGAGCTTCTTATATCACTGGAAAATAATATAGTATTGATCACTTGTAGTTTCTTCAAATATTGAAGAACCTGCACCAGAAGAACAAAACTTGCTCAAAATAGAACTAAACCTAAACAGCGTCTAAAACAATTTTAAACGATATTATGAGCGTAGATCGTCAGAAAGTAGGCCTACACCTTTTACTGTTTTGTGCAATAAATGGTAGTCATCTTAGCCAGATTCTTGTGTAAAAGATTATCCATGTTGTTCAATACACACACAGAAAATAAACTAAGAAGCTTGCTTCCAGTCAAAGCATTCATGTGAACTTACATGACTTGTATATCTGGGAATACATTGACACATTTATACAGATTAGGCAGAGCATCGTTTGTGATACCATTGTTCAATACACACACAGAAAATAAACTAAGAAGCTTGCTTCCAGTCAAAGCATTCATGTGAACTTACATTACTTGTATATCTGGGAATACATTGACACATTTATACAGATTAGGCAGAGCATCGTTTGTGATACCATTACATGTTAAAGTTTCTTCATCTCTAGAGCATTCTCTGGGACATACTACCACTTTCATATGATGTACCTGGCCCACAAAAACAAGGAGTAACATCGACAGTAAGCATGGCAACTCATGGATCTTCATTCCACATAATCGTCACAACCTTGGCAATTCTGTAATATACAATTTTAACTTTTAAAATTTTGGTGATAGTTTACATTGAATCATACACCATAGTAGAGAATTCGAACTTTAAGATCGATAGATTTGGATCGTTAAATTTAAATTGTACCGGAATTGTTTTTGGAAATGAAGGAGCGTTTTTGATCAGACATATTTTTAAGCGAACTTTTATGAAAATAGAATATAAAACAACATTTAAATAGTCTATCATCAAAGTATAGTCGTTATTATTCTGGTAATATGTCAAGTTTTTCGGGTCTGATCGGAAATTTCTCTATGATTTTTTGTTTATTTTATTTGGAGTCGTCTCATGGTTAATACTGGTTAGGTACAAGAAAGTGTGGCTGAATTGATTGTACTATGGCAAACACTTAGTGATACTTCTAGGATGAATTCTAAGTTAAAAAAAAGTGCACCCGGTAACAGAAATTTAAAAGCTTATTAATAATAATATGACTGATAGAAAGTTCGTGATGGAACCAACTCCAAAAGCCCATAACTTCATACTTAAATAACTTTACAAACTTTAGAATTAGATTCTTATCAAAAGGTTATTTCTATTTAGGAGAGGAGTATGCCAAAAATAAACCCATAAAATCATTCATCTTCTTAAAACAAAGCTACATCACCAGTTTATCGTAGTAAAAATTTAAATATGGTAACAAGATTTATTGTTTTTTTGATGAGTGTTGTAGGCATAGTGTAGTCCGAAACTTAACAACGCTTCTAGCCTCTGATAATCTACCGGTACTTATTAAAGGGAAAATACCCCTGTAAAGTTAAACCTATGAACGTAATAAATAAGTTTACAATTAGCCTTAATAATATTAAAACGTAGATCTACTTACAAAAAAAGGACATGACCATCATTGTAAGTTCTAGATGATGTACCCGAACGGTAGAAGCCAAACCCATAGTAGATCTAGATCTAGGCCTGTTTTGATTCGAAATTTATATTTAACTAGTAGTAGGCTAGTACTCATATTAGTAGGCCCACTGGTAGTAGTAGTAGGTTTAGTTAAAGATGGGTTCCCTTATTTTCATTATGAAAATGAAAATGCTAAATACCTATATATATATGAATAGAAAGTAGAGGTGTTCTAATGACTTCGAAAAATACAGTTTGTCTCACATGTCCATAATTAATTCATAATTAGCTCAATTAGAAGAGAATTACCAGCAGAATTTCAATGAGTGGCCGATCAGGAAGGTTAAAAAGTCTTTTGGGGTTTATCCAGACTGTACGTATACAAATACATGGAGACTGATTACTGGTTAAAACTCTTAATTATATGCAATAATAACATAATGATATGATTAAGAATACGTGAACTTCATTAGAAACACCAACAAATCAAATAGTTTGCTTAATTTGACACTAAAAATAAGGAAACCCATCTTTAAAATAAAGCCATAAATAGATAGGCTAGTTTGAATAGGCCTATGTTGGATATGTTGGATCTATGACTGTATCATCAGGTAATTAAACTCTTGACTTACCAATATCTGTGTGTTTTTCTTCACTGTGGTATGTAAAAAAAACTTTAATTCTGTTTTAATAAAATCCGTTGAAATCAAGATCAAAACAACAGGAAGTCGCCATATTGATAAGATTTGACGTGGTGTTGTTAAGCATTCAATGACGTCATTTCGCTTTCTTGATGACGTCATAATAATAGATCTACTTGAGGCAAAAGGGGCACTGATCTATATAAATATTTATATAGACTTAGATCAGTGAAAAGGGGGCGTAGGTTCTTATTTTTGATGGAATGGCGGATCAGTTTATGGTGTTACCCCGTCTAGGTTCTTCCAACATTGACGCCGTCGTGACAAAACAATTAGAGCAATGTTAATTCCTGCTTAATCTTAAGCTTTTTAGACATAGGCCTAGACCTACTGCTAGATCTGAATGAAATCGTAGGGTATAAATTTATAAATATTTGTAGCCTATGTAAACCGTTCCATACTTTTAATCTAAAGCTTCGCTTAGTGTAGCAAACACAACAGGGGTAGGCCTAACGTTAAGTTTAGGTAGCCTACGTAGCCTAAATCCCTAATATCATACTACGCTACTATGATGTCAGTTATTCTGCCATAGGCCTATGGCCTACGTGATTAAAAGCAAAAACAGACCATTATTTGCCTAATATTGCTATCCAAGGGTTAATATAGCCTAATAGGCTAAATATTATACTGATAGGCCTACTTATATTCTAATTCAGAAAACAAAATTCACACGCAAACAAAAATATGTGTGTTCAATCAAGTAGGCTAGGCCTACACATTTGTAAAAAAGCTGTTTCGAAAGCAGTGGTGTAGAGATTTGTGATGCATTAAAATGGATCGTCATCAGTTATCAGAAGCTACGAAATGGCAAGCTGTTTGCATAAGGCAAGGTGGCATGTCCGTGCCACAATTTGCAAGGCGAGTGAATCTCTGTCACGGCGTGATTTGCAGTTTTCTTGGGGAAAAAACCATCGCGATAGGACTAGCCTACAGGTGAAGTCGAGGTCGCCTACCTCTAGTCGAGGTCGACACGAAATGACCAATTTGAGAGATGACAGGCGTCTACTACGTAGGCTATAGCAGCCCAGGAAGCATTCGTCTCCGACAGGATTCAATCGCGGGAGTTGGAAAACAAACGTCTGTTAGTGCCCAGACGAACTGACATAATTATGTCTTCGTCTTGCATGAGCTCGCAAGCACGTCAACATTTGAATATTCTGTACTATGGCGTCGCGTCATTTTGATCCTATGAATCAAGGTATTTATCTAGGATGCGGACGGTCAGTTTACGTATAGGTCTACAACGTCTTCCAAACAAAGCACTCAACCCTCAGGAAATATAGAAGACAGTTGCTGATGGAGGTGAACCCGTTATGGTGTGGCATACCATTCACCCATACAAAATCAATACACTTGCTTCGCCATCAGACAAAATATTGACAGAAGGTGACCAGATATGGAATGTTGAAGTAGACCAAGTAACCCCTTCATAAAACAGGTATCTAAATCTGTATTTTAATCAGATGGAAGTCAAACTGCTGGTAGAGATTTTGTTTTTGTTGTTTTTCGGTTAAGTATTTTTCTCTAAATAAATATAACCTACAAATGACACGGCTTTCTGCAATTGACCTTAATATATTTGGCACAATAAATGATGGCATTAAGAAAAAGACCCTGAAAAATTTCGTACAGACGAATAGTTTCGAATACCCAGAATCATCTGGCTCATAAACCTTATAAGTCGAGTAATTGAAACTTCCAGACGGCTAAATAGTAGGCGGAATTCAAGTATTTTCACCACACGTCTGTCTAGTCGTCATCTTGAAAATTTGGCGCGAAAGAGAAAATTCATCGTGAGTTTCAAGAAGTGAGCCAGAACAGATGAAGGGCAGGTCAACATGGATTAATGATGTTCTATTTGGCACAGTTTAAAAATGGGGTGCCCTACTTTAAAAATGAACATAAACAATGTGTTAAATCCTTTAGGGCTACTTATCATTATCCTTTAGGCCTACCCTTTGTATCAGGAGAAAACAATGTAAAAAATCTGCATCATAAGAGGTTTACATGAAGTTTATAATACTTTAATTATGAGTAGAATATCTCAATGGCAAAGTATATAATAAGAGGTTTCATCATCATAATCAAGGACAAGGGCAATAACACGAGAACTAATCAAGTTTGAAACATTCATTCACGATGTCTACCAATGACTTAATTGCGTTCATGTTATATTTTACATATTTGACTATGTTACGGATCCAATATCCTCCAATATGTTTCATTTACGTCGATATATTATTTCATTCTTTTTATACGCCTACATGGAAATGTGGTCGTATATTGCCGTCGGTCCGTACCCATTTCTTGTAGGCGTGATAGAGGCTACAGTTTTTAAACAATCTTGATGAAACTTGGCATGCATTTAAATATTCATGAGATCTTAGTCAAGTTCGAAATTGGTAATAATCGGATGAACGGTTTGAGAGTTATTGCCCTTGACTTATTAAAAACGTGTCATATTTGACTTGTAGGCACGATAGAGACTACAGTTTTTATCTGATCTTAATGAAACTTGGTAAGCTTGTATATATTGATGGGATCGCGTTCGAAATCGCCCTTTAGGCGTTATAGAGTCTTCAGTTTTTACCCAATCTTGAAGAAACTTGGTATGCATGTATATATTGATGAGATCTCAATCAAGTTCAAAATTGGTAATAATCGGATGAATGGTTTCAGAGTTATTACCCTTGACTTAAAAACGTGTCAAATATGGCTTGTAGGCACGATAGAGACTACAGGTTTTATCTGATTTGAAATTGCATGTACATAATTGATGGGATCTCAAGTTCGAAATTGGTATTATCTGATGAATCATTTCAAAGTTATTGCCCTTGACATTGGTATTAATAGGAAGAACGGAGTTGTTGTCCTTGTGTGTACAGCGATGAGACATTTAATGATAATCTGATGAACTGTTTCATGTTTTCGCCTTGACTTAAAGATGATTTTAAGATTACTCGAAAACTCATTATTAAGCCACCATTTCTGACAGCTGGTAGCGGGCGTATGTTACCTTGCCTGGCAAGCTATCTTTTCTTTCGCATCTACTAGCAATTCTGAGCGTGACAACTGTCGGGATTAGTATTCTATAAAATCCTGTCGCACAGGATCTGAGGAGATTCTTGTGTAAGATAATCCATGTTGTTCCAGGCCTGTGCTACCTACGGTCCGCGGGCCAACTGCGAACGCGGAATGATTTCTTGCGACCCGCTGCGTCATGTAAAATTTGAGGGAAATGTGGACCCGCGGTTGTGGAAAGGATGCACAGGCCTGCCATACACACACAGAAAATAAACCAGGAAGCTTGCTTCCAGTCATCAAAGCATTCATGTGGACTTACATGATTTGGATATCTGGGAATACATTGACACATTTATACAGATTAGACAGAGCATCGTTTGTGATACCATGTATACTATATGGCACGGATCATTGCAACTGAATCGGATTCAGATATAGGCAAATTCCACACAGAAACAACAGAAACATTAGGAATAAGCAACATCCAGCATAAAACGCACTCCTTTGATAACCCAATTTGTAGAACATTATTGTAACGAAAAACTCGAAAAAATGCACAATAAAAATTTAATACATAACATAAATGTACATGTTAATAATATACATGAAAGTATATATATATCATGAGATAACATGTACAAGAAACCTGGCAGACGAAGATGGATGCAGTCTTTGTTTACTGATAGAAGCACAATAGAAGATGACGATGCTGTGAAAGGTTTGTTTTTCATTTTTTGGCAATCGACGATAATCTGTTTAAGATAAGTGGTAACATAAAAACTCTTCTGTTCGTCGTGTTGAAATATTTTCATTTGAACTTTTCCAATTTAAACACGTACTGTATAATCAGGTAAGACGTACTTTTTATTCTCTTCCAAATCTGCATGACACGCGCCCTTTGCATTGTCAAATAGGATATGGCTACAAAAAATATCATGTTTCCTTACAAGAAAAAAATGTAAGAACAAAAATTGTCTTATTTCATGTTCACCGTGAGACTTTCCCGCGTAATATTTCCAAATAATATATAGGTCGAATATTTAAATCGGATCGACTGTATCCCCCCTCCCCCTTTCTTTAGAGCTTGTGCGTGCTACATTCCCACCAAATAAAATTGACTATAAAATTAAAACAGTTTAGGTTTTTTGTTTTCCCCTATTCTCTTTCAAGTCGAAGAATATAGACTGACTAAACTTCACAAGCGCACATATCCCGTCGGAAAACCTCCCCCCCCCCCC
>NW_008710984.1:44833-168622 GCF_000327385.1 Lottia gigantea | reverse complement strand
CCAGAAATAGTCAAGCTTAGTTGAGTAGAATGTCTGTAATGGACGTCTAATAGGCACAATTTGGCAAGGGGCACACGTAGCGAATTTTATCGTGCACATATTTTCGTCGATCATATCATGTGATCAATACAAATGGCGGACCGTCACTGAGAGGACTTACCTTGACATTAAATTTGATTGGTTGAAAGGTCTCAGTCGCCCTATAGATCACCTAGGTGAAAATTGAAGTTTTTAGTTCAAAATTAATTTTCTCGTAGGTCTCGGGCAACCGCTGGATGACTGGATAATTCAGTAACATGCAAGAAGGTGCCTTTCTTTCTATAATATTTCTGAGAGCAATAAAAATACGGTGTCACCAGCTTAACTGAAACGTTTTCATGCCGCTATACTCTGCAATCGAATTCGCACCTTCGGTCCGACCCCCTTTGAATTAATCCTGCGAAATCCACTGGTCCCCCCCCCCCCCACCCCCCGGGCATTGAAAAAGCGATCTGCGCCCCTGCACCTGGTAAGTCCAATATGTATGAATATGTATATATATACACCTGTTGACTAAATGTATATCCATTCTAAGAGATGGTATTCCTTTAAAGGAACTGGCCAGACGAATTTGCCTGAAATTTAAAAGAGGTACAATAGGACTGTTAAAGCAGGTGTATATTACGTCGTATGTAATATGTATTGCGCTATTACCAAGGTCTCTGTCTATTTCAGCATGTTGAACTGTGTATATTTGTTACTCGTGATTATGGTAACTTCCGCAATCTGCAGACCTCGTATTGAAACACTGAGGGCAAACCGTCCATCTTTATCAGCTAGTGTTCGGCGTTTGCATCAACTAGCTCTTTTGAAATCCAGAATTCTGTCTGGATTGAGACTTCCGACACAACCACAAGTAAACGAAACTAGCACCAAACCGCCAATATCAACATTAGTGTTTTCACAACTTAATTATGGTTCTACTCTTGTCGCCAGGAACACCAAGAAAAACAACATGGTGGTCATTCTTTCTGAACCAACAGGTAAGAATTTTTGAAGAAATGAAAGCGATGAGCTCGATTCACAATTTTTTTTCTGACTTTTGCTCCTGACTTTGTCAATGTACAAACAATTTTGTGATAACGAATATAGTTTTGATTGGACCGTGACGAAACGTGGCCTGCTTATGTGTATTGATGAGATCTCAAATAGGTTCGATTAAACCCCCTTGGTTTAGCGAAAATACCTCGGACAAAACCTACATTTTTGGTTATCGTTTTCAGTGTTTATAAGTACGATTTTCACAAGTTATTGTTGATTTTTTGAAGGTTATATTACAAAATTCTCCAAGCGAACGTACATTGACAAGCTTCAACAGATCAGATCCTTTTACGAATTCTTTTCATGAATATTTTTTGTCAGTTTGTACCAATGTGAAAAAGATGCCATGCCTTTATTTTCGTGATGCTAAGTTTTCGAATGACATTTTTTAGGTTTATGTATTGATTGCAAGACACTCTATAGTATGACTGTATTACGTTTTTGACACGTTTGTAAGGCCGTAGCTCGTAAGCTGATATTCGGATAGACGGAATATTTTCATATTCATTTTCATATTTTTCATATTTGTTGATGATCTGATGATTTCTGAGTTTTGAATACTATCACGTGTTGACACTGCAAGCTTTGCAATGTGGGCGTATTCGCGTGACTATCTTCAATCTCTAAAATAATGTTTAGAGGAGTTCTAAACTTGAAGCATTATTATGGCAACGACTACACCCCTCTTTTTATTCTGCTTTCAGACGAAGTCCATACCCTGAAGTTTAAAATGAAAGGTTACAACAACAAGGTCTGGAAAACTGTAAAAAGTACACATTTGTTAATAAGGCTGCGTTCAAAACAACATAAAAGCAAAAAGTTCAGTGGAAAAAGACAGAAAATAAAAACAAGACGAATGAAGATTATAATACACGGATTCCATCCAAAGAGAAGACGCATGAAAAGACTGGCAGTGAGAAAAGTCAAACTCCGAAAGGAAAAGTGGTTGAATCTGAAAT
Organism: Lottia gigantea; assembly: GCF_000327385.1. NCBI lineage: Eukaryota > Metazoa > Mollusca > Gastropoda > Lottiidae > Lottia > Lottia gigantea. The sequence goes on along the minus strand of NW_008710984.1, from coordinate 166,583 downwards.
TACCAATGAGATTACTGCAAAAAATGACAAAAACCAAACATAAAGACATCTATCTGAAAATAACCTGCAGGCGATGCGAAGAATGGGCTAATATAGATATGGCCTACATATATAGAAATTCGAGTGGCCCACACAGAAAACGAAACGAAAAACTAAACGACTTTCGCCCATACATTATTTTACAGAAAAAGACCCCATCCGACCAAGAAAATAGGAAACTGCGAAACAAAAGAGATCTCAATGATACCTGTATATTGGATACGACGTCATGCTGTACTCAGAAAATGAATGTTACCATAGCAGAGCTTGGATGGGAAAATTGGATTTTGTATCCACAGAGTTTTGAAACTGGTATTTGCACGGGATCCTGCAATAAATATTCAAACGATCTTGATTGCCAACCAGAACGTCGGTTGTCTTTGACTTTAATTTATCTAAAATCACAAAATAAGATAGTACAACAAACTCTACCCAATATCATTGACAGTGGCTGCACATGTAGACGATGAGAATTTTCTCTTGGAAGATAATGGAAGTCTTCATATTTACTTTGTTTATACAGCAATTTTTATGACGTCATTGGCTAGAACATCTCCGATAATCTCAGAACGGAATACATAGATCATTGACGCAGTATCAATAATATAACGGCTTGCGAATTCTCCGAAATTAAAAACTGGCTGCGCTCAGAACAGTGACTTTAAAAAATATGGGGGTTACGTTGAGATGGCCATATGTTTTTAAATGCCATACACAAGAGTGTCCAACTGCCCGTGTTAATTAATGTGTTTTTAATCGATTGATTTTGTTGGCATTTTTTTTTCTGAGCATGCGCAAACCATTATCTCTTATCGGTTCTAAGTCTTCTTTTTTGTCACATAATATATCTCGATAATGACGTGGCAGTTTTCATTGAATTGAATGGGATTTGGTGGTTGGATTTTATTTCGAAAAGTTATATGGATGGTTGAAAAAACAGCGCTCTCTTATAGAGACAATATTGAGACGACTCCGCTATCGACATCTCTAGTGTTCTCTTTCAGCATTAAAGCGTGGCTTATCCGAAACACAGTTACTTTGTGGATGTCTATACGACTGTACTAATGTGTTGGACTTGGCATTCATTTCCAACCAGCAACCGGCTCAACCGGAAGTTTCATTTCGTAGGCAGTTTTAACATAACAATAACCTACATACTATTTCCAAACAAATAAACAAAATATGTACGAAATCAAACATTTACTTGTACACAAATGTGAAATAATCAAACATTACATATCCTGTCAGTGGTATTTTTTGTGTCGTGTGCAAAGCTTAATACAAAATTCGTACCATTGGCTTGCAGACGGATTACCAATGTTCGAATGGAATTTCAGCCCACACTATATACAAATAGAAAATAAAAGATTTATTTTACAAGGCGTTAATATAGATCTAGATAAAGACTGTCATCACAAATCTGGTGTGAAAATAACAAAAAAGTCTTACTCCTACTAAATATGCAGAATATGTCCACAACCCATCCTAAAGGGGTTCATTTCCTTTTTAAAAATCGTTTATGGAGTAATTACATCACGATGTCAAGAGCTACAGCCGACTCCTATTTTAGTAGGGTTAGGAGAAATTTAATATGGGCGAGTAGTCAATTCATGACTACAGTATGATCTGAGAGAAAAATCAATCTATTAACAAAGAACAGATTATGTTCTAATATGTGAACATCTCAGCCTTATCTCGTGACTTTCGTCTTCACTCAAAACGGAAATAAGATATTAATCGAAGGGAAGTTCTATCAGATACTGACAGTAAGTTAAAGATGCCTACTCACTGATTCAACGTTTGTGATTAAGGATTCGAGACTATCACACGAACATCACCAACTATAAACCATATTTGAAATGAGGTTTGGCATTTGTGTCTTTGATCAATATTTGTTAGTTTCTGGGGTAAGGAAATGTCTGCGAGTGTTGGTAAGGGATTATTAAGAACTATGTTATCTATGCCTATGTTTCTGATATGCCTTTGAAACAGCAATTAAATACGACGTAATTTGTGACGCGTTAACTATCTTATTGTACTGTTATCATAATGGGTTTTGGTCCGAAATCTCATTCTAGAGAAATGTTCACAACCATTGAGCGAGTCCATTTGATTTTTCGTTAAAAGGACAGATTCGCCATTTTCGGAGGTTCAATTGGGTCGTAAATTTGCGTAATAATCTTAAGAAGTACTAGAAATGTACTAGAAAATCGCATAATTTCTTCAATAATACCTCAAACTAGAAATTTCACTTTCTATATTTCTATGTCTTTCCAATATATATCAGTCTCAAGAAAAGACGAGTCGTCTTTTTAACTTTTAAACATGAATAATTCTGGACACATATGGATTTGAAGGCTGAAATCGCGACGGTAGGCTGTGATCACTATAACTGATTAACTTAACTGATTCTCGTTTTCGAGATTAAGGTACGATTGGCAAACGACCTGCCCCTTTAACATTGTCCATGACTGTGACTGTAGGATGGTGCTTTAGTCCAATTAAATGTTTGCGAAAGAATCTCTTGAAACTAGTGGGTGGTAATCTATATTTAGTCATAGACACAGACACGTATATTATAGCATAATCATGTGATCTATGTCTAATCAGAAACATTTATTGATCGGAATTGAACATGATATAAAAATGTGAACTATTTTCTAAGAGATTCCATTGCACAATATTACAAAATAGTAATGTGATGTATGCCAAAAGTAAGAAACATAACGGACTTTTCATTGATGGCTTTCCGAGACTGGGGGTACAAATAGAGGGAAGACTGACTCAATGGGGGGACAACTGCTGAGGCGGAATTTAAATTTTGTGGTGGTGTCTCTCATACAGCGACTTAGGTGGGTTACCTCCACTGGCGCCGCCGCTGCATTTCATAAATATTGGATTTTTATACTTATTACTCGAACATAAAATAAACATGTGAGATGTATATTTATCGATACATGAATACAACATTAACATGTGATGTATATATCTAACGATACATGAATACAACATAAACATGTGATGTATATATCCAACGATACACGAATACAACATAAACATGACACTGTATATATCTAACGATACACGAATACAACATAAACATGACACTGTATATACCTAACGATACACGAATACAACATAAACATGACACTGTATATATCTAACGATACACGAATACAACATATACATGACACTGTATATATCTAACGATACACGAATACAACAGAAACATGACACTGTATATATCTAACGATACACGAAGATAACATATACATGTGATCTGTATTAAGGAAGAAACATGAGCATAACAGTCCGACATCATGCATTTGAGTGACTGTTACAGGAATGTGAATTTAAGACTGGAGACAATATCATTCCTTGATTTAAATCAGACAATATTATGCTTTTTAAATGGGCACAAATACAAATATTTTTAATAAGGTCGTCTATTTTATTCATTTCGAATGGTATTTTTACATTTGTCAGAGTAACCTACAAAATAGACATGGCAACCTCCCAGGACAAGTGCACCAGACAGACTAATTTAAGTTGTCTGCACCAAACAGACACAACATGTAAATAAACTGCAAAGCTTCATCAATAAGTATGCCAAATCGGTCAACATTCAGGGGTAGGTTCATTAGAGAATCGCGTTTCAATGGTTTGAAAAATAAAAAATTACTATCATGCTTAAGCGAAAGTCGCATGTAAAATCGAAGATTTTAAAGATAATCTGAACCATTTATTTAATAAATTTCGTCTCATAGGCGAGGTTGGTGATTATATGCCTACCTTGCTATTTATTACCCTTGAGCGAGAACAACGGGGAATGTACAACCATTAAAAGCATCAAAATTGTTGATGAAATGTGGTAACTTTCTTGGCTTTTGGTCGAGGTCTTGAGAGGCCTACTAATAAAACCTAAGACTTGATGCTATTTCTTCTATCGCGATGTTGTGTCATTCGACTGTAATCATTCTTGTTTTGGCTTTCACCTCTGACATCATTTATAAGCATGATATTAAATAGGTCTGTTAGCCTATCAGTATCTGGTGTTTCGTAAAGAATAACATGGTCTTCTTCGCGCGCGGCAACTGCCATTAATGAAATCATGAAATACAACCAAATCTATTCATGTCTAACTAAACAAATTTAATAGATTTGCGGGGTCACTGGTGCCTCTAGCTCCAAGAAGTGGTCCGCGTCCAAAATTAGTATACAAACTTTCGATTTATATTCTGTATAAAGTCAAGGTCGAAATGGCATCTAAGTTAAGGACATGGACGATAGCAAATGTGATGAAAACCTTTGAATAATTTTTAGAAGATGATTATATTCAAAACAACATAGTTTGCTTTGCTTTTCTTTGTTTTATACATTTCAATCAAAATATTGTGGTCAAATTGCAATCCCATTTAATCTCAATATCACACTGATGTTCTAAGTTCAACTTATTACGCGCTACCAGTCCTACTTTAATGGAGAATCAACAAGATGCTGATAGCAATTTCTTTAGCATTGATTATTCCGTTAACAATTATTTTAGCTCTTGTAACTCAGTTACAACAATTTATTGATGGGGGTAAGACACCGGTAATTCAGTTTTATGCTAGGTTTCTTTTCCTGGATATTTTTTCGTAAGCCCTACTGACTTGATACTGACAATCTCGACCCTCTTCACTCTTCGACTTAGTGTTGTTAATACAGTCAAGTAACCTAATTTCGTGCTAACCTATTTTTCGTGCATCTCCGAAAATGATTAATAATTGACATGTGCGACCTCGCGTGACCTCCGCATTTGCTTGTTTTGATAAACATGAGTTATCTCTACAATATCAGCTAGTAGAATGAACCCAGTAGTTTCAAGCAAGGTAAAATGTATTAACGTATACTTTGACAAATACAAAATGGCGGATATCAGTTATTACCAAATGTCACAATTTTTATATCGGCCGAATTTCCTCATAAACCTAAGCTGTAATTGGAATTCCAAATGTCGTCTGCTAGAATGTAGTCCAATGAAGAAATCATGTGATAAAACTGCAGATTCTGTGTCAGCGGAAAAATTCTATGGAACACAATGTGGGCCGTATTCTTATGTTATTTCAATGACTTTTAGCAATAAATCACGCGTATCTCCTACGTTGCATTACTCTTAAGTTTTACTTATCTTATTTTGTCAGTCACTTTTTTTTTTTTAAATCATTGTTCTTTGAAGGAATTGTCATTAGTTATAATGAAATATTATTAAAGATTAATACTGAGAGAAGTTAATTATACCACTGGGTATGCATACAACCTTTTTTTTCTCAACTTATTTATAGATCAAACATTGTACACGAAAATAGGTGACGCATTTAGAAGCATTTAGAAGCCATCGTCAAGTTGAAATGAAATATGGGTCAAGGTGAAGGATTCATAAAGAAAATCGAAACAAACCAATTTTTATTTTTATGTAAAATATCTGAGGAAACTTCTAAAACATAAAAAAAAAAAAATAGCTTTTTTAAATTTTGACAAAATTCGATGTTGAATCCTTATATGTACGAATATAGGTTACACCACTGTAATTAGAACACACACAGACCACATCAGGCCCGTAGCTAGCCCAGGGTCTCAGGAGCATCAATCCATTCCCCCTGGCCCTCCTCTAGCTATGGGCCTGGACCACATTATTTATATGCAGAGTTATTGTTTTCGTGGTATCTGATTTAACAGTATATAGGCCATAGAACTGTATACTGTTTAAAGCCCCGCAGCTGCAGAGATGCAGAATGTCCTCAGTTAAGAGGGCTTATAATTTATGTTTCTACACCAGCTGACATCTGGCCAAATATCACAGGCTATATTATAGGGTACTCTATATTTCAGACTATACAGCTCCAGCCCCATGGAGATGGTTAATCGCTGGTATAGCACCAATATTTATTGCTGCCTGGGGACTCAAGAAAAAAAGTTTATGTAAATCAGGAGCATTAGCAGGTTTAGACATTGTTTTATTTTGTTTTTGAGAAGATATCACTGGCTCAGGAGCAGACTAATCTAGTTCTTAACAATTTTAAGGTCTACAGAAAAGGTTTTCTGACTTTTCTAAGAGATGTAAGTGAACCCGATATCTTAACACTTGTTAATGGTAACTGGTTTCATTTCAACCCTTATAACTACACACTTATATGATATGATTATAATTTTAACCAAAGAACATTAACATACTGATATTCTTTATCGTTGTAGGTCTAGTGGTTGGATTTATCCTGACTCTAGCTAATCTCTGTTTCTTCTCAACATTGATTACATTTTTTATTACTGCCTCAAAACTTACTAAATTTAGAGCTCATAGAAAACGCAAAATAGAAGCAGAATTTGCAGAAGGTAAGAAATGTAACAATTCAAGGGAGGCAATTGACAATAAAAATGTACAGATCTCATGTTAAGCCTATGTGTTGACTTGTGTTTTATATAAAATGTACCGACGACTACTGGTTTGCAAATAGAGTTATGTTTACACTATTTTAATTTTATGAGGAAAGTGAACAAAGATAGAACACAGACTCAAATTCTTTCAAATTCGAAATGGCAGACAAAGCTGTCTTTAGTATTTAATATTGAAAGGTCATCTTTGTATTTTAGGTGGTCAAAGAAATTGGGTGCAGGTATTGTGTAATGGGGGTATATCTGCACAGTTAGCTCTACTCTATATATTAGAAACAGGCTGTTCAGAAACACCAATAAACTTTTCTAAACATTATACCTCATCATGGTTATCTATAGCAGTCTTAACATCTTTAGCGTGCAGCTGTGGTGACACTTTTGCCTCTGAAGTGGGTTCTGTCATGGGATCACATAATCCATGGTTGATTATGTCCTTGCGTCGTGTTCCAATAGGTATGTAGGACACTCTGACACTTCCTAGCAAAGTCTTTACCGTTAACTGATGTAAGGAAGAGATTTAAAGATGTAAAGAAAGCTGATTTGATTTGTGTTACTGAAGTTTGTTGGCTAGCTTAGACATTCCTTAATCTCATTAAATAATTATTTCTATTGCAGGCACAAATGGTGGTGTAAGCCTTGCCGGAACTGTGTGTAGTCTTTTAGGTGGATTTATTGTGGGTGTGGCTTATTATTTTACATTAATACTGACAGTTAGTGATTTAACTCTTTTGGACAGCCCACCTCAGTGGCCAATCATATTGATGGGAACAATTGGAGGCGGTCTAGGATCTCTGATTGATTCAATTCTTGGTTCCACATTTCAGTACTCAGGTAGGTCAAGAAGTCAACCAGCTTTGTACATTTCATACATGACATTTGTTGACATTAAGTATTAAAATGTAAGTGTTGGTTTGTACAGGTGTTTAGTCTATTATTACTAGCATAGTATAAATTAATAGATAAATAACTATCACCATTAGTCCAATATGGTGCAGCCAAGTTGACTATAAAACTACCTTTATTAGTCGACTATGGTGCAGACAAGTTGACTAGAAATTACCTTTATTAGTCGACTATGGTGCAGACAAGTTGACTATAAAACTATCCTCATTAGTCCAATATGGTGGAGACAAGTTGACTATAAAACTGTCTTCATTAGTCCAATATGGTGGAGACAAATTGACTATAAAATTGTCTTCATTAGCCCAATATGGTGGAGACAAGTTGACTATAAAACTGTCTTCATTAGTCCAATATGGTGGAGACAAGTTGACTATAAAACTGTCTTCATTAGTCCAATATGGTGGAGACAAGTTGACTATAAAACTATCCTCATTAGTCCAATATGGTGGAGACAAGTTGACTATAAAACTGTCTTCATTAGTCCAATATGGTGGAGACAAGTTGACTATAAAACTATCCTCATTAGTCCAATACGGTGGAGACAAGTTGACTATAAAACTGTCTTCATTAGTCCAATACGGTGCAGACATGTTGACTATAAAACTGTCTTCATTGGTCCAATATGGTGCAGACCAGTTGACTATAAAACTGTCTTCATTAGTTCAATGTGGTGCAGACAAGTTGACTATAAAACTGTCTTCATTAGTCCAATATGGTGCGGCCAAGTTGACTATAAAACTGTCTTCATTAGTCCAATATGGTGCAGACAAGTTGACTATAAAACTGTCTTCATTAGTTCAATATGGTGCGGCCAAGTTGACTATAAAACTACCTTTATTAGTCCACTATAGTGAAGAAAAGTTGACTAGAAATTACCTTTATTAGTCAACTATGGTGCAGAAAAGTTGAGTATAAAACTATCCTCTTTAGTCCAATATGGTGCAGACAAGTTGACTTTAAAACTATTTTTTACATTAATAAGATAATTTTACTTCAGGTTATCATACAGAATTAAAAATGGTGGTTGAAAAAGCTGGTGGTAACGTAGATCATATAACTGGGTGGTCTATATTAGATAATCATAGTGTTAATTTACTGTCGTCTCTATTTACTAGTATTATATCACCTTATATTGCTATTTATACTTATACTTCTTTACAGTATTTATGACCAAAATTTAATCAATAAAATTTACATACAATTCTCTTTGTCAATTTGGTCTCACTTTGAACAGCTGAGCGTAGCACATCTTTTGACATATTTGAACCAGCCATATGATAGCCCTTTTTCTTATCCAGATATTTTTTATGAATAGCCAATATTAGTTAGTAACGTCAATCTGAGAAACAAATGAAATTGTACACTTTCATGATAAATTTTGCCATATTAGGCAACTCTCGGCGGTCAATATATACCTTCGGTGAAAAAACTGGATCCATTGTATCTAATTTTGAAATATTATTTTATTTATTATTTGAGATCGATCTAGAGTCTACAACCGGAGCGTTTTCCGATTTTTTTTTTATGAAAATTAGAACCAAAATTTTTCTTTTAAATAGTTACTTTTAAATACGTTTTGCTTAAAGGGAAGGAATTCTGTGCAGTTTTATTTGACCACTGAGGCTACTTCTAATCCCCACAAAACAGATCCTAGTTTTTATACGCCCACATGAAATGGGGGACATATATTGCCGTCACCCATGTCCCTCCACAATTGCTCGTAAACATTCAACAAGACACAATTCTTGGCGGATTTTGACAAAACTTGGTGTGAGTGTTCGTAATCAGCCAAGGTTGAACCCTACTGAAAATCAGAAGAATCGAAACAGAGGATTAAACTTGGCAAGAGTGTTTGTGATCACCCGACGATAAAGCCTATTGAAAATCAGAAAAATCGAATAATATTTAGTATGAGTTATTGCCCTTGTTCTTGAAAACGCTTTCAATTTTTATCTCGTTAACACTCAAGAAGGCACAATTCTTGACGAATTTTGACGAAACTTGGCGTGAGTGTTTAAGTGTGAACCCTATCGAATTAGAAATTAGAAAAATCAAACAATATTTAGTATAAGTTATTGCCCATATTCTTGAGAACGCTTTCAAATTTAACTCTTAAGTTTGACAAAAGTTTGAATAAAAGCAGATTTCGGTCATTGTACCTCTAAATAGAAAATAATATACCCTCTGATTCGGCTTCTATACCCTGCCAGCTCAGCACCGTTATCCGATACTCTCAGAATGCTTCTTCCTTCTCACGACCTTACACTTTCTTTTTCCACTAATACCTTCTTACACTGCACTGTAAACCCCTGTCTAGCTTTTATGTCTTCCTACCCATTTCTAATAGTAATTTTTCTCCTATAGCGTCAGTTACACCTTCTCTCTCCACTTCGCCCTGTTCATTACATCGCTCTGTCTTTTACATCCCTCTGTCTGTCTCCTAACTTCCTCTATCTGTCTCTTACTGCCCTCTGCCTGTCGCCCCCACCCTCATCTTAAGACTCTAGTATAATTTTCTCCACTTCCCTCCGTCTACTTCGCACCTTATCTTGCTCAGTACTTCATCGCCTGCCCCGTGGTGTATCTCTGTCTCCTTTTATATTTCCTTCCTCAATACTTCCCTTCTCCCTGCGCCAACTTAGTTTAGTTGCTTTCTGTACGTAAAGGTTCAATTGTATGCGTATCAAAATTTTCATGGCGTTCAGCGAATGCAAATTGTCAAAATATTATTCAACGCTCTATAAATCGTTATGGAACTATGGACCTCTTACTCTAGAGAATATTTTGGATTGCTATAGAATTTTTCTGGAAAGCGATCAAAATTTAAATTGATTAGCTAAAACTATAATTTGGCGTGACAAATTGCTTATAAAATGTTCAAGCTAAATTGATCCCTGCTTTCTATATGGAGGTATAACGTTGCCAAATTATTTTCCATTGTGTTGCAGCTTTAAAATACGACATATTATGTCGTCATTTGTCAATGCTGTAAAGTAAAATTTTCGATTTGTTAAAATGCAAAATGTATAAGTATTCTCCAAAATCCAATGAAATGCTACACGAATGCAGATAACATTTAATACTTTGCATTATACACTTTGCTTTATCAATCCTTGCATGATAGACTTTACATAATCGAACATATACCTTACATGGAATGATGACGTATTCATTTGCATACGTAAATAGACGGTGGAAATGTAGGGAAATTACGATCAAGGTCGGAAATAACGAAAATAATGTCAATATTACCACGAGTGTCTTCAAATCCCAACTTTCACGGCGCACGCACGGGAAAACTTTTAAAATGGATGCAAGGCTTGATAATGCAAAGTGTATAATGCAAAGTGTAAAATGTAATCTGCATTCGGGTGCATTTCATTGGATTTGAAGAATACTTATACATTTTGCATTTAACAAATCGACAATGGACTTATCGTACATTTCAAAGCTATATCTCTGTTCAACTGTCGAAGCTTTAGCTTCATGTAATTGGTAAATCACAATATTGTTAAAATGAGTTTTATTAACCTAATCAAACTACAATATTTTCCAAAAAGTTGTACTTTAATCGGTGTAAATTTTAATAAGTTAAAAAACCTCGCCTTTAGACTAAGGAAATAGACTTCAATAAAATATATATCATATGAACTGTTCACTGATTCTGAAACACAAATCGATGTCTTTCTGGATTTTTAGTTTTAAATTGGTGCAGAATGTTTTAGTCTGTTGACATTCCATCGAAAGTTTAGGTCACAAGTACAAATCCGGGCTCGTTATTAATCTGAAAGAGACGACAGTCGTGAAATTATATACATTTTACAAACCGTGTCGTTGTCTCTTTGTGCGTTTCGAAATTGAATTTCCGAATTTTTTAATTCTTCTTCGACTTTCGTTTAAATTATTTCAATTATTGCTTTGGACTCTTTATTGTTGATCATTGGCCATGGTAACATACATTACAATTTTTCTTTTGACATGATATATACTAGAAACTTACCTTTACTGGTCTTCTAGTTTTGCCAATATTTTTTGCTTTTCTCTCAATAATTTTTGTCTCAATAAACATCGTCTCGTCTCTTCCAATCGCCATAGAAATCGTTTTAATAATTGTTGATCAATGACATATTGATTGGCCTCAGCTTGTCTTAGAAATAAATAAATAAATAAATAACATACATTATAATTCTTTGTTGCAATATGTTTGACTACAGTCATATCTAGCCCGGGTTTCACTTTTACAAATGATGATGATAAAATAATTGGTTCTTTGTTTGCCTTCATCAATACGCCAGTCGCATTGTAAGATCACAACTTGATTGAAAGAAAATATTGTCAGATCTTGGAATAAATGAAAATAAACGAATCGAAATATTACGAGTAGTATTTAAAAACAAATTATGTAGAGAGCCCATGGAAATGTAATAAGAAATATAATTTTTAAATGGATGTTTTATCTGCCTGCATTTCAAAATTAAAGAATAAAGACTCGAAGATGTATAAGCCTACTCAGTTATATTAAACAACATGTTATGTGCATGTTATCACTAAATCTGTTTTTTGATAAACTGTCTAAGGTTATTAAGAACATTCCTGATTTATTTTTTGTCATACACTTTATATATATATATTTCTGCATCCAAGTGCAATCCTATAAAATCTTGTTTAATTTTAGCCTGATTACAAAAAAAAATCGAAATAAGATTATGGTTGCTTCTTTTGTATGGTCGTGCTCAATGTGAAAAAATGGTTATCATTTTTGATGATGGTAATAAAAATGATGATACAAAGGAGGGTTGGTCCTCATGCATTTATAGCAGGTTGAAATTTTAACTAAATTTGGTTTAGTTAATTGACTTAGTCCTCGTAATAATACGTTTTAATTCTAGACTGTAAACTTGTCTTGTAGTCACGATGCAGAAGAAATGCATGACTTGACGTGTGTATATTTAGATTATAATATATCTATACAAATGATTCATATTTAGCTACAATAAGGCATGAGGTTGGTATAAATGCGACAGAAACTAAACAGTTAAAGTTTCCTTATCAGTGGATAATAATAATAATAATGATAATAATAAGTTATAATAATCTTTTCGTATCAAGCTCCATAATAACAATCATAATACCAACAATAATAGCATTTTCATATCAATTTCCCTTGTTTTCATAAGTTTCTTTACTTTTGAAAAGCTATAAAAATTCAAAATCGAGCGTGACATTCTCCATAATTCTTAAATTCCTTTTTTATTACCGAAGTTTCCTCAATAAATATTTTTTTTATGTATATAAATGTCTATCACAATCTCATTTTGCTGAGAAATAATATTTTAATGTGGGTAAGTGAGAGATAATGTAACCAACTTGAACTTTTCGAAGCTTGAATAAAATCAAACAATATGAAATATTAAATATATACGATATGTGTACCTTAAATGCACTTTTATAAAATTGACTATATAATGACAAAAAATGTCACGTTCTTATCAAAACAACATTATTGTAGGATTAGCGTAAACATTTTTCTTTTCAAAAACTAGCACTGGATTATCATATTAAAAAAAAATATATATTCACCTTTTCCCATTGCAACAAATACCTCCAACTGTAAAACAACATTACTTATGTTTTAAAATACATAACAATCTGAGGAAATGGAGTTGATTGTAAATAGATAGCTGTACAATCGGTAGGTAGCCGAAAAGATCAAGGGTCGAATCATAATTCAATGGGTCCACATATTAAAACAATGTAATGTACAATAATCACGTACTTATCAAGTACAGATCGTTTACATATTTGTCAAAAGTCACTTAGTAGACGTATATTACTTACATATAATAGCCAATAGCCATCAACAAGCTACATAATTTCACGAAATATAATGAGTATTATGATCACACACCAAGCTAGAACCATGCATTCCGACCTTTTAAACCCCTCTAGACCAAAATCGTTCTACTTTCCCTTTCACGGGTCAACAAAATTGTTATTCTATAACATTGTCTAGAGGCTTCTGTAAGAGTACCTTTTGGGTAGTTCGTCGGCATTCCAGGTAGAACAATAGCCTAGTGTAACTCTCATTTGTAGCCTGAGAGCTTCAAAATGTAAAAACCGGATTTATTATGTTCCATGTTCAATTTTTTATTATCATTGAACCATGATTTGACTTTTAAAATGATAACAATTATGATCTTTTTAAATCTGTTTCTTTGGAAGCAAATAGTTTGCAACATAGAATGGCTCATTAGAATATCATTTTGATTAACTTACCTATAACCCTTCTTTCATGGTGGTTTGGTGGGTGACTTTTTTTTCCTCGAACGTGATCAAATACTTTCCTCAAGCCTTTTATCCTCATCATTGTGTGTTTAGCGAAAGCATTGTTGAATAAATCTGTTAATTGTGAAGGCATGTATGGTGAAACTGGTTTTTGTCGAGCAAGATTCGTTAACGCTAATGCCTCCATATTTTCTGTGTTTTCTTCTAGGATTTTTTCAGTAATGTCTAAAAATAAAATCATAATTTGTGTGGAAATCAGTAGCACAAATCTTCCCAAACTACTGAAGTAAATAAAAGGCGCAAATACTAGCAGTACTGGGTTGATGTTAAATAGAATTGTAGGCATGAAAATAAGATGAAAAATTCAACGATGACCTACATAAACGACATAAATGATTGCAAATGTTGACACTGTTTTTAATCCTGTTTATTCTTTAGATTATTAATGTCTGCTATTCAGATTGATACTTAATTTTCTGGGGCAAATAATGCTTTTATTTACTTTATTTCACATATTGGTGAGTCAGTAAATCCCCTGTCATGCTCTTTTTCCATTTAGGTCTATAGTTTGGGAGAGAGTTTCTTGGTGTAAAGAGCTCATCTTGAAATACTTGCAACTGACTATACTTGCAACTGACTATACTTGCAACTGCAATGAACGGCATTGTCGTATATTCCGACACCTTAGCGCGGCGACATTTAGTTTTACTCGAAAGTAGAATTGAGCGATTGTGGTTTTCAGTTTTCGGAGCGTGTATACTCAATTTTCCGCCAGGTGCAAGCAGTTCAATGTCCAGTTGTTGGCAGTTGAAAATATATCAGCAAGTTCGATCATGAAGACCCAAAACCATACATTTAAGGAGTCAACTGACTATACTCTGCTTTAAGACTAGAATATAGATTTAGTAAACTGGTGCATACTCCCAATTCAAGAATTATGTCAATATCAGTACAGTAGCCATCCTAATTTTTATGTCATGAGGCATCCATCTGAACAAGTTAAAAAAACACGCCCGGCTTACCTATTGATCTAGCAATAACCATGGGAGCCAACCATACTAAGGCTATTGTTAAAAACTGTACAATTTCTGCCTTAGGCAACATCTACAAATAGACAAGATCAACAAAATTTAATTTTTCTTCAAAAATGTAAAAGGTTTCTAATCCGACCATTCACAATCGAAATATTGTGTTACTACTCGATAACATGACAGACGCAGTTAGTATGAGATAGGGAACGACACACAGTTTCATATGACTAAATTATTCATGTGCAAAGATTTCCAAAGACGTAAAAGTAGCCATTTTGCTACATGTGTTTTCTCTTCAGTTTTCAAACTAACATTGTTCAAAAAGTCCCAAAGGAAAATATGAGTAATTGCACTGCACATTATGTGACTTGACTCCATGGATCAGGTGTCAAATGTATCACCATAACATATATAAAAAATACATCTCTGATCCATAATCAGGTTCTATTCGCCAATACATACAAATAATGAATAGAACTATTGTATAGTGAATAACTATATTTCAGGTTGTTCAAGGCAATGTTCCTTGACAGGATTTAGTATTTTCTATTTTTATGATTTGCAACAATATTATTTCGTATGTCCTTGAAGTTTCACAATATAGTTATTCAAATCACAAAAAACATAAATAAGGCTTTCCTTACCTTGCATACGCACGCCGAGCTGGAATTTGCAGATTTAAAAGCCAAATTAAAAAGTCTTCCAAAGTTTTTATGGTGTTGTCAATAATCAGGACCAATGATACGACCTGCTTGCCACACCCTGTTCCAAAGATAATATTTTTTTAATAATAACAACAAACAATACGATGCAAAATATACGATGCAGAATGCTTTTGTTCCCTGCAAAAACTTTAAAATCCGATTGACATACATTCGCAAATACTAGCCCAAGATTTACCCAAATTTGGCATCTAAGACTTTCCACTGATATTTTTATGTATGCTTTTCAGTCAATATCACAATAAAAATCAAGTACGTACATTGTGTACGTATATGTGATATAAGGATTGAAAGTGTTTAATGTTAATCTAATAAAACTTGGCGCCAGATTAAGCTTGATTTCATTATATACCATCTAACTCACGCTAAGTCACAACCTCAGCACAATGAATCATTTAATAAGATCTAGATTAAAATATGACCAAAATTGATTAATTACGTTAATTTTTAGAATTTTAAATTTCTAAATGGCGCATTGTATTATGAAGATTGAATTATATTCCGAAAATTCAAGGATACCCAGTGCTGCATTATAAGTCACTTTTTTTTACTGGAGGACTGAAAGTTATATATTCTACTGGGTAAGTTAAAATAGGAAATACAAAAAAAAAATATCCTAATGAGTAAGTCAAAGTTATATATCCTACTGGGATAGTGAAAATAGGAAAGTTTAATAACCCACTGGGATTGTCAACATAGGAAAGTTAAATATACACTAGGATAGTGAAAATAGAAAAGTTATATATCTCACTGGGATAGTAAAAATAGGAAAGTTTAATAACCCACTGGGATAGTGAAAATAGGAAAGTTAAATATCCCACTGAGTTTGTGAAAATAGGAAAGTTTAATAACCCATGGGGGCTGTCTAGATAAATATCCTATTAGGTTAGCGAAAAAAGGAAAGTTAAATATCTTACTGGGTTGGTCGATATAGAAAAAGTTAAATACCCCACTGGGTTATTGAAAAAAGGAGTGCTAGATATCCTACTAGGTTGGTCGATATTGAAAAAGTTAAATATCCCTCTGGGATAGTGAAAATAGGTAATTAAAATATCTCACAGGGGTTGTCAAAATAGGAAAGTTACATTTCCCACTGGGTTAATGAAAAAGGGAAAGTTAGATATCCTATTAGGTTTGTCGATATAGAAAAGTTAAATATCCCACTGGGATAGTGAAAAAAGAGAAGTTAAATATTTCACAGGGGTTGTCAAAATAGAAAAGTTATATATTCTAATAGGATAGTAAAATAGAAAAATTTAAATAACCTGCTGAGTTAGTGAAAATAGTAACCCCCAGGAGTTATCAAAATAGGAAAATTAAATATCATGCTGGGTTAGTAAAAATAAAAGTTATATACTCGACTAGGTTAGTAATAATAGGATATTGAAAAAGCTAAATATCTCACTGGGATAGTGAAAATAGGAAAGTTAAATATCCCACTGGGATAGTTAAAATAGGAAAGTTAAATATTCCACTGGGATAGTTAAAATAGGAAAGTTAAATATTTCACTGGGATAGTTAAAATAGGAAAGTTAAATATCTCACTGGGATAGTGAAAATAGGAAAGTTAAATATTTCACTGGGATAGTGAAAATAGGAAAGTTAAATATCTCACTAGGATAGTGAAAATAGGAAAGTTAAATATCCCACTGGGATAGTTAAAATAGGAAAGTTAAATATCCTACTGGGATAGTTAAAATAGGAAAGTTAAATATCCTACTGGGATAGGTAAATAGGTTCATACTCCAAATCAAGAATGAGTTTATATTTTTGGTCATTGTGAGACAGGACATGTTAAGAATAACCTAATGTAGTCTAAAAACAGAACTTCATTTAAATTAATCGAGAGAAATAACCGTGTCTATTGCCATAAATCTAATATTTGATGCCCGATAAAAAAACGTCATCCGTAAGGTCATAGGTTGGTATTGTTAATTAAATTTGATAAAAACAATTCCGACTGATATTTGTCACTTTAAATGGTGAAATTTGTTTTAATTTAACGATGCATTCCAGACTTTGGTTTGATTACGTTCGACATCAGAATACCAATTCAAATGAAAATTTATCCATTTCAATCTGAACTCTCTCGTACCTTTTAATGCGAAATATAATTTCGTATATTTCGTATATTTACATATATTTTTAGAACCAAAGCAGACCTGGCACTCATGAAAGTATTTACTATGGTAATTTTGACTAAGCATAAAGAGAATTGTTATGCAGACGAATTGAATAAAACAAAATCTATTTATTAATATTAAATAGAAAATGTTAATATTATTGTCTCCTTTCAGAATTCAGATGTAACTTATAAACATACGTGTATAATTTAAAAAAAATCTTTTTCTAACAAATTATTTTTGTGTAAAACTGACTCTAAAATAAGAATGTTCAATAGATAACAATGAGTAAGGTAACAAGTACTTCTGATTGTCATTAGAAACTATAAAGTACTTCCTGATTTTGTCTTTTTTATTTCATTTTCATCAACATTTAACTTTATCTCACAGCCTTATACAGACTTAAGGAAAATGATCCTGTAATGCTAAAATGTATACTAGCTAACGTCAGTTGAACGGGTTATGGTTATAGAATGTTATTCAACTTGACTGTAGGCAAATTCGGCGCCATATCCAAGTCATAAATACATAAAAATTATTCAAAGAACAAGGGCAATAACTCAGTCTTTACGTCGTGTTACCTATTATGAATTCTGCTAAGTTTCGTCAATTTCAAAATCCCATATACGGTTAAAAAGCAGCACCCTTTTTGAAGAACAAGAGCAATAACTCACGTTGATTATTTTCTGGATTTGTTGATGCCTTAGTTAAACTAGTTTTAACAAGTTTTTCGTAATCCGCCAAGAACTGCGACTTTTATAGTATTTTCCTATAACAGTTGATGGGTTGACATAAGTGATGAAAACAGACTCTTCAAATTGTGTAAAAATTGAAAAAGTAGTATTCTGAAATAAAATAAAAATTGCCCTTGAACGCCTCAGGTTCTAAACTAGAATATTAATTTTGTATGAATGCAGAAAAAAATCCGATGTAGATCGATAGTACTTGCCCCTAACCGCCTACCTATAATGGCAATACGACCCAACAAAAGAATGTGTAGAAAGAATCTGTTAAATTGCAGATTATAAAGGCTTTAGACCGATAAAAACCCATTAAAGATACATTAAGAGTATAAGTAGGCATAATGTATTTATTTTCACTGGATTTTTGTCCCTTTTAAGCGAAAAATATCAAAGTTTTCCAGGAATAATATGGCCAGAATGAAAGTTCCATGTTCAATGATTTTTTAAGAGCATTAGTTTAATATTCAAAAAGATAAGCTAAGCTTCTTACAGAAACTTAATCCTGCTTAAAATTTTCTATATTTTAGAGTAAACAGGCCATCTCAATTCTGATGGCATCAATTAACAAATAAATACACACTATAAGCTTAAATTTGAAAAGATTTTCTCCTGTACAGTCAATTATCAAAAGAACCCTGTCTTTATTTTTTTTAATAGTGACAGCGTACAGGATATATTTTGAAATATTATAATATCGCACAATATTCAGAAACATTCGGAAAAAATGGGCCATAGGCCCCTCCCCAAGGCCTGTGAAGGTCTGTCACAAAGGTCTGCTCAAAATTGATCTCAAGCCACTTGAAATAAGTTGGCGTCTGGGGCCTCTGCACAACTCCCCCCCCCCACCCCCCACCCCCAAGGCTTTTTCTCCATGAATATTCAGCAATATCTATTAGTTTTTTAGAAAATCGAAATAAAACCCCTTGGATTATTCTATTATCGTTCAGCCGTGTGGGAATAAACTCAAATTAGAATCCATTGCAAGGCTTCAATTACCGTTATAAATAACACTATTGCGCTACATAGTAGCTTGCTGAAACTGTACGATTACTTGGAAAGTATGTATGATTTGATAACACATTTACTTCCTACGGGAGCTTACTGAAGTTGTACGATAACTGGAACTTATGGTTCTAAAAGCCCATGTGATGACAAAATTGGTCAATTAAGGATGTTTATGACATAGTGAAAGTGGGCATATTCACAAATACATTATATTTATTCATTTAAAATCAACCATGGGAAAATTGATTCAGCGCTTCTCAGATTTATCATTTCAATAAAAACTTTATGAATTCTGAGGAAAGCTTATGATCTGTACCCCACTAGTCACTCTAGGTGGTTTATGAATGATAGTTGATGTGTTCTCAGCAATTGAGCAATGTAAAACCTTAAATTCTGGATCAAGTATGAGGTTTACCTACTTACAATTAGATCCTCTACCCATAAAATTTAATTAAATACGAGATCAACACTTACAAATATTCTCTAATCAATAAATTAATTTCTTGTCCACCTCATGTATGTCGTGCGGTAATACGTTCGTCCCTCCTGAAGCCTTTGTATCAATTAGTTCCCGCCACAGATATTTTAGTTTCCAAATACATTGTTTTAAAAAAAACCAAAAAGCTTACTTACGTGTTAAGATAAAGAACTGCCCATCTCCGATGTTTTTAATTTAACTGAAATATAATAATGTTTTTAAAAATATGGATAGATATCCACTCCGAGATGATCCGCTATCAGTAGATATCTCTTTAAACCTACACTGACAGTCTTCAAACAATGCGCGTTTTCCGAATTTTTTATTGGTTGAATTGTCAACTAAATTAGAGTTGGTCCCACATAATATATTTCATTTTTTTTCGATATTGGCTCTTACGAATTTGTCACTCCAAGCTGTCTCTTTAAGAAGCGTCTATGAAACTATTCTTTGCAATCAAATTGTTTATATATAAATTTTCTGTCTTGAAATCCTTTTGCGTACCGATCTCAATCCAAAGTGTGAACCGTGATGCTTCAAGACAGAACCAACCCCGAAACAATGCTTTATATATTTTACGTACAGGCACTGTCGCCTACGTCAAATTTAATCCATACCTTTTACATTAATATATCCAATCACCACACACAACCGTAAAATATTGACATCTGAGACCTTTTAAAAATACTTAAGTCAATATTTAAACAGATAGGCTTGTGACTGAATCTTCTTATAATCCCAGTCGGAATTTCAAAGCATTTTATTGATCGTGGAAACCCTAACATACCAAAGATTAGGACCTAGGGTTATTACAGATAGTTCTTGCTGTACATGATAAAACTATATAAAAGAAGTCAACTGCGATTCTATGATATCTGCTCTTGTATAGCAGGTAACCCGCGCGCACCAACCACTGGTCCTGACCAATCGCAAGCGTCTGACCAAAGTGCGACGATCTTTTTCGAAGGATTTTCAATATTAATGATGTTGATATATATATTATGTCAATAATCTTTAAAACCTAATACCACCTCGCCTTTATTTGATCTCAAATCTAAATACGACATATTTTAGGTAGATATTGTAATATTTACAGGGCCGTAGGAACCTCTGAGGCCATTTCGGACTGCATTTGCGTTGACGTGTAAGGCTGCGATTAAATTGTGTTCGTAAGCGTAGCCTACTCAAAGGGGATTTTCTGGAAATTTTCCACAGGATTAAACATATACAGATTTATTTACTTATACATACCCAGATTCTTAGCGCGGAGTACAACCGAAAACCCCGTCACCATGGGCTTTTATTGTAATTTTGCAATATATCGTGGATGACCCTCGTCCAAGAAAATAGAGAATAATATGAAGAAGATAACTTGAGATTAAATATTTAACATGAGATCAGTCTGCAGTTGACTGTTTTCTTAATCTAACAATTTTTAATTCATATGACACAACTCGTTCAGTAACAACGAAAAGTAATGAAATTAGTGGAGTTTTACGACTGCACTAATGAGGACGGGTAACGCCAAGCAGTGTTCAAAGTGTTTTAATTTTGCTAGGACAGTGGCATTAGGCTACTTCAATAACAACGAGACATTTAAAATATTATGAGCACCAGAGTGTGAAATTATTTGTTATTGGTGGTAAATAAACAAAATTATAGTGTAACATGTGGCGATTTATTTGGAATTGTACCATAATACGAACACTACCAAAAATAACCAAAACACATAATTCATGTCGACAGCTGGTAACAAAATGTTCTTGAGAAATCGTTGAATAAATTGGTTTATATCAAGTGCAAGTGCAATAAGGTTGACAATAGAGAGGATAAAGTTTAACTATACAGTTCTTAATGCCGTATGCTGCGGTCGAACTTTAGTCGTACTTTACTCAAAGTCGAGCTTAAGCCAGACTTTAGGTATGCTGCGCTCGATCTTTGATGTAAGTCATGCTTTACTCGAGCGTTTTATGGACAAAACTTAAGTAAAGTCAAAGATAGGGTGGTAGCAGATTTTAGCCATACTTTATATACGTTTGCGATTGAAATTGTGACAATGGAAGATTATTTCAATCAATTACACCATATTATAGATATTTACCATGTGGAAAGGAGATTTAAAGACCGCTCAAATCCAATGGAAGATCTAGACGAGAGTGAATTTACGAAACGCTTCAGATTTCCGAAGGATGGCGTTCTGCATTTTTTTCAAATTAGTTCAATCATCGATGTGACCAAACTGTACATATCCCACCATTACTACAGTTATTGGTATGTCTTCGTTGGTATGCTAGTGGCTCTTTCCAAATAAACGTGGGGGACATAATGGGCGTTCATCAATCCAGATTCTCCCGAAAAGTGAAATTGGTATCAAGGGCTATAGCTATTCATAGGCCCGAGGTAATTACGTTTCCAGATGAAAATGAAATAAAAACAATACAACGAGGTTTTTAGGACATTGCGCAGTTTTCGGGGATAATCGGAACAATTGGCTGTACACATGGAATCAGTGATGATTTCTGTGTTGGAACTGTATTTGTATCTGGACACGATGTTCCGCTGGAATTGAAAAATTCACTACCAATGCAGAAGGGGTTGTTTAAAGTAAGGTGTTACTTAACAGTTCGAATCGTGCAACTTATTTCGAAGACGTGGAATCAGTCTCGTAATTTATCTCCTTTCGAAATTTCCACAGCACTTGTCAATTCGAAGTGACATATTAATATCTACTTTTTATTGAAATTGGATTTGCGGATTTGAGAAGTTCAAATTATGTATAATCAGAGAACTGTATCCCTTTAACTAACCCGACATCCGTTGAGCCAAAGTGAAGCTATCTTGATGGAAATCTATATCGTTATCAAAATCATTCTGCAAAGGGTGTATTTGTGCCGCGGTATCATAGCACACACCTGATTTGAATTACTAGAATCCATTGTCTCCAGTATACCACCACCAGTTTTCTTTCTCTCTTTTTTCAATCGCTACAGATTTTTTTACCTTCATTTTCAAATTATTCCAGCATTTCTTTAACTGCTTGTGATCTCGTTTAAAGAAAGTGGGCCTCTATTTCTCTCCACGCCTTTTCCTTCCTTTGTATGGACCGAATATAATTTTGTTTCGACTCCAATACACCCTTAAACTCATCCACTACATCGATAAGGAATTACAGTAAGTAATTATCTGATATCTTGAACAATCAATCAAATCATGATTTGTAATGACCCTGATGCGTATTTATAGTAAAGAAACATGCCAAATTCTTGCTGTCCGTAAGTGTCCGATCAAAATTTTAGTAAAAAAATCACTTTTTCTATTAACAAATATATTCGAAATTAAATTATAATTCTTTGAGTTATCGTTGGTTTTTCGTACATAGACAGAGGTAGTTAAACTTAACAAAGATAAGTTTAAGTTGAAGCCATGCATACCGAAATGAATTAGTTACAAAGTCGAACTCAGGCGAAACTTTACAAAGTCTGACTTTACCCGAAGTCTGACTTAGAGTTAAGTTTGAGCGCAGCATACGGCCCTTACAGTTTTTTTTTATTTTGCTCATTGGAATAGGTAGGTCGAATATTCCACATACTAAGTCCAGCTTTCTGGATATTGAGTCGAATATTCCTGATATTTAGTTCAAATTTTCAAATGTTTCGACGAAGACTCCCAACCCCTCAGCTACACCAATCTTCCTAACCGGCGGATATTTTTTTATATAGAAAAACAAACCTTTTTGATATTAAAAAATCTAACTTATATCTATAATATGTTAAGCTTGGTAAGAATACCTAGAAGATATAGCAAGCGTCGTTTGAACACAGAGCTGATGGCGACATAGAAAGGTTCAATGTAAATTATTTAATAACATATTAGCCAATACATATTTTACGGAAAAAACAGATTTCAACAAGAATTAAATCAAATTAAAATATTATCAATATGATATAAGGAATAGTTGTGGATATATAACAAACATAATAAAAGGTTTGTAAAGGGTTTTATTGAAGGTAATAATATATAATAATGTAGGCTACAGTGCAAACTGAATCCGTTAACGTGAAAACAAAACCTATACCAGATCTCAAAACTGAAATACCATAAAGATTGAAATTATCGATTGGTGACTTTAAAATTATCTCCCTTATGAAAAGTGTGAAACTAGAATATTTATGAAGTAACCGATCGATCATTGGAATTTAGCTCATTATGACTTGATTATAAACTTGTGAGAAAGGCTATTTTTTTTACAGATATAAAAATTAGTCTTCCAATATGAATATATATGAATAAATGGAATAAAACTAGAACAATAGAAAGATATACAATTATTACACTAGTTCGTTAAAGTACCATATCATTGCTCTCACAGAACATTGCACACCCTTTGGTTTATCCAATGCCATTGTTACAACACATCCAACCACCTTGATCTAAAAATAAAAATAAAGGAAACTAAACAAAACTGAACAAAAACATGATCATAGCTTTAACCCTGTGCCAGTGCCTTCTGTTTGATAGTAGCTTGTCACCTTTCAACCACCCTAATATCAAAAATAAAGAAAAGAAAGAAAGAACCGAAAAAAAAAAAAAATTCATGGCCAAAATCTCATCAATATAAATGACCAGATTCAAGTTAATTAAAATCAGATATAAACTGTAGTCTCACAAGAAGTATTGACGGTCTGTCGGACAGAGGCCACGATAATATACGGAAACATTTACATGTGTATAAAAACTCTTTCAGGACACAATATTGCGTTTGGCAATCATAGATTTATAATCATTTCCAAAAGTGTTTTGCCCATACCAATCCACGTGAAACACTGATAGTTTAAATTAAAGACTGATATCTTTTATAATTGATTTATTTCAGATTTGACTGGATATGTGCGCTTTCACAGCCTTATTGCCCCGTCTACCCTGACATACCACCATTGCAACAAACATGCTCAAATCCTGAAAATAGATAAAACTGTGAAGGTATTCTGGTGGAAACGACAACCCGATATCAAATGTGAGATCTACAAAACTACTACTGTGGGTTGCAAAAATTGCATTATTTCGCGTTTTTGTATCTCAAAAATGGTTATAAGATGCGTATGCACGCTATTTCATTTTAATGTTACTTTTTATCATAGAGCATAGGATAGACAAATTATGCACTTGTGTGGAAATTCAGTTGGAAATTCCACATGCTGCAATTAATCAAACATAGTGTTATTATAAAGAAATGGGGGACAGAATAGTCAGCATGTTTTGGAAAACAAGCTTCCTGTGGATGTTACAGTATTGTGACTGGGTGTAAAATTCTCAGATTCTATATACTTCAAATATCTCAATTACTAATCACTACTTACTATATGGAGTTGGAGGTGGAAATGGAGGTAGAGTTGGTGCGATTTGTCTCAAAATTCTTCTCAGCAAGCTAATATCTAAAACAATTGAAATGACGATCTGATTTCGCTGTGCCCTAATACAATATCTAATAGTAATCAGAGCGGATTGATCTTAAAGATTTTGTGAGTTAATTTCAAAAGGGTTTTTCGTGCAATCAACTTCCTGGGAGGAAATTCATAATAAAATTCATAATCAAACCATTACCAGGCCATCAAGAACAGTGTGGATTAAAGATGTTTTCCTTTATTGGCACAATAATCGTAAGAAATCTTGCGATAAGGTAACTAAAATCCTTAAAATTTTCATGGTTTGGCTACGATTGGCAATAATTTTCATCTGCTCTAGTTCCTATCCTTCAGAAGATCGATAAATGATCAACTCATACGAAAAACTATAGGGTTTTATCATATCTTGGGCAAGAAAAATTGGAGTGTTCTTGTTCATTCGAATAAGGTTTGATACTAATACTCTTAATTGATGACACATGTTCTCGAACAATCCAATATTTTCAAGCGATGACCTTAATTAATGTGTTTGTTTGCCTGTAATTAGGTAGCATGAATTTACACTGACCTTCCAAAATATTTGCTGGACGGCATTCAACTGTATAAATAAGAAATATACATCCCAGTATTGCCCAGATCAAACCTTCTAATTTCATGTTTTATTTCTGAAATAAAATGTAGGCCTATTGTATTTCCACGATGAAGGTGCTTTTAGTAACCACAAGGTGCTTAGTACGGTGGATCACATAAATATTTCACTTTTTATTTTAAATTAAAAACTTTAATTTCCACCTTAGTGAAAATTATTTTTGCTTAGATGAAACTTTAATTTTAACCTGGGTGAAAATAAGGTGATAATTCTTATAATTTTGAATTAAAAACTTTTATTTTCACATAGGTGATAATTCAAGAAGATGGAGGCTGGTCATATAGAATTAAAAGGTTTTTAATTCAAAATTACAAGAATTATCAGGTGAAAATTCAAGTTTTTAATTCGAAATAAAAAGCGAAATAATGTCGTATGTGAGTCACCTTACCTTAGCAATTGGAATATTGTCATACATATATATACCATATCAGAATATCTTATAGAATTATAAGATTACTGCAGACAATAGACTTCAAAGAAATATTTTTAAAAAAGGAATCTCAGTAATATCTAATGTATGGCATAAGCATCAAAGAAAACCATAACAGGATAGTGCAGTTTAAGTAAATAATATACAGTAGTAACATTTGTTGAAATGCAAGATTAAATATATCAAGTAAATAAACTTTAATATTTAATCTAATAATGATACTTAAACAAGTCGACTGGAAATTTATGGCATCGAAAAAAAGAGATGCAATGTACGATTAGGGTATATTCGGTACGGTGTTCATGGCAAGGTTATTAGGTGCAGGGTGCGGTTCGAGTTTATTCGGTGCAGTGCACTGTGTGTGATAATTAATACCCTCGAAATTAGAAGAATCGAAAATAGAAGAAGCACGAGTATGCTTCTATGATCTTCTGTATCGATAATCCAACACCGTACTCCGCGGAATCGGTCGGTCTAAGACGGTAATGGCTACAGCCGTCAGTAAAACCGATTGGTTAAGCGAAAGCGTGAAAACCATTTTGCGGTTATGATGTTATCGGTAAACTAAATTAAATGTGATTGTCGGTAAAATGTTTCAGTTGTACCAAGAAACAAGTCGACAAGTTGTTGCATCATTTCCCAATGACTTTAAAGATCCCAATGCAATCGGCTCTACTGACAGGAACGGTAAATATTGTAAATATTGACAATATTAGGAATATCAACCGTTCGATTTTACCGATGGTCCCAGCCATTAGCGTCTTATGGATAATAACTTAGTGCTAGTTATTTTTTTTCTCAAAAGGAGCGTTTAAAAGACCACGTGTTCGTCGGAATATCTTAGAAGTAACACCCCCCCCCCCCCCCTCTCCAACCAAAATGGTCACGCTACGCCCCTGTGTGTCACCTTTTGCAACTGCGATTAACGGTCAGAGGATCGCTCATTCCGGTTCTATGTAACTCGACAAATCTGGCCCTACCCTTTCCTCGGACGTTATATAGAATGAGGTATGAATGTCAATGAATGTCATTTTTACATGTCGGATATTGTACAATGTACTTCGGATGGTAGAATTGTGAAAATTCTCAAAGTGATCCAAAAGTAGTATATATTCCCATATATCTAAACATGCTGATATATCATCCGTATATCATGTCTGAAGAACAGGTAATGCCAGATTGGTCGGGTTATGTTCTAAGGTTCACTAAATGCAGCATTTGAAAAATAAGAATACAGTACATAAATTAACAATGAAAATTTACCTTGTGTGGAGTAGTTTATCTCTTATAAATCCTTGATAAGTAAATACTTCTTCCTTATCTGAGGTTTCCTTCGCAATATTGCCTTGTTCTAGACTTTTAATATCTATATTATAAGTTTCCCATTACTTAAAGGTATACTTCCTCTTAGGATGACCACAAAATTGAAATATGTAAAATGAGTCGTTGTTCATCAGTGGAATTACCTGGTGTCAAAACTATACAACAGAATCCCTCTAAAATCAAATAAATCCACAAATCTTAATAAGAATTCATTAAACTAAGTTATTTTGCTTCGTGTTTTTCAACAATTATTTAGTTTAATGGATTTAGGGTGTTATAAAGAGATTCTATTCTTTATAGTCATGGCATCTGTAAGTCCAACTGGTGAATCTATATACATTTGTTGACCAAGTTTGAGTCTTTTTAAGAGGTAGTATTCCTTTAAAAGACTTTTAATTTGGGTCAGTGCCCCTATTTACACACCCTTTCTATTCAATTCTAGGGTGGGATATTGTCATTGAACTAATTAAAGATCTATATCATTGATAGATACTTCCCAATTGTAGTTGTTGACGTATAAACTGAATGAATAGGTTTTTATATCTAATCAAGGCTTTCAATAAGTTGTTTTTGACCGAGATTGGGGATTATATCCATTTGATTTACTCTTTTTTATGTTGTTATGAAGTACTCCGAGAATATAAAATTTTATCTGAAGAAACATGTTTACATACCATGTTTACATTTATATAGTTAGTTTAGCTTATCATTACATTTTTTTCTAAAAAATTTAAATCAATTTTAATTACAGATGAATTTTCGAAATTCATTTCTATTTTGAATACAGACCTAGATGGTTTCGTATGTTCTTTTCTGCTTTATTGTTCTTTTCATCCATAAGTCCATCCCGGGGAAAAAGAATTTAGAGCTGCATATTATTCAGATTGTCATTTTTTCTTTATAGATATATTATGTTTAAAAAGAACAATTTAAATAGGGACCGTGATCTTTTATTCAACAAACCTAATGACCTCGAGAAAACGTTTGTCACCGTAAGTATAATATAAATAAAGAAAAATAACGTTCTAAACGCATGATTCCTAAGTTCTTTAATCGTTAATTTTCTTTTTGTTGTTACTTGAAATACATTTTCCATCTTTTGGTATACCAGCAATTGGTGAGTTCTGTTGATCAAGGGACATAACTAAGTATTTGATAAAACAAGGTAGAGAGTTTTTATGAAATATAGAATGCCGTTAGAACACAACTTGCACCTGATAGTGTCCATTCCACTCCGAAAAAAACGGTATGAGAAAAATCCGGACGATACGATATGACACTTTTCCCATACCCATATATAGATGCTATCGTGACGATATTTCGCGATATCAGGCGTAAAAAAGACGATATCCTAAGATTTTAGCACTGTTCGAGTTTAACGACGTTGACCTACAGAAACTATTAATTCTTCAATTAAGTCTGTTATTTTATGATCAGTTCTCGAAACTCTGGATAATATTTTATAAATTGGGCCAAAATGACCGTTTAAAAACTATTTATAAAACACGTAACATGGCTCCTTAAAGGCTTGCCATTAGACAACTACTTTCTATGACCCGCGCTATGCAGTTACATTTGAATCTCAGCTTGGTCGTGTAAGCCTAACTACGCCCAGTTGGTGAACCTCACTAGAGCACCTTGGTGTCATTTTGTGGAGGTTGGTCAGAAATCAGAAATCCATCCTCTTTCAGGTCATGAATATCCTCCCTATAAACTATTTTTCCTTATAGAAGTTGTTTGATGTGTTCTTTACATGTTACAGCACCTATATCTCACACTCTTGCCATTTAGTAAAGTATAATTTACTAAGGGAATTATATCACGATCTGTATTATATACATTACAACGAGAATACAACACTAGATATATTTGGTTTTGATAGACATAAATTTAAATGTGTCTGATTGAGAATAACCCATCCTCAATCAGCCTCGTGGCTAAATTGCTTGGCTTACTTTGAAATGTCAACATCAAAATTTGACAAAGTCTTAGATCTTGGGCCTCATGCGCCAGTTTTCAAATAGCTAAAAGCAAAACAATAAATGCTTCATAACATTACAAAGAGTTTATTTCCAGATAATTTACTATATCAAGATATTTGAATTAATCTTGATACAAAATTGTCTATATCACGATACACAAAAGCCTCACATGGCCCAACTCTACTTTGAGGTAGTATTGACATGAACACAGCAAGATTTTTCTTAAAATCATAGAGGTTACAAGAGAATATGACAAAATGATACTAGAGAATATCACAGATAGAATGGATACCTGATAACATCATAAAGGGTACCAGAGCACACCAAAGGACTTTGTTGGTATAAATTGAATAATACAAACCACACTATACTATATTACTGTAAACATCAGATTGTCACAATGGAAGTTCCTGTGGTCAAAATGTTTTTGGTTGAATATATTTTGATTTAGCCTTACTTTTTAATCTCCTTTTTTATTTCGAAAATAATCAAAATAGAACACTTATCATATGGATTGTACACAATTTTTTACGCACCACTCTCAAAACCGACGTATTTATTACTAAAGTTCACCAGTAACGTACCTTCGTCAAATATTTAAGTCAATCAATATAACATTGTATTGAAACTGTCCTTAATCGTCTTGTTTTCCGATATCAAATCTTATTGGTAACATTTGGTTTGCTTTGTTTGCGTTTGGTTGGATTTTGTTAGGTATATAATCGCGTAGGTGTATAGGTTCATCGACACTCAACGGGTAAAGAGCTTTTGTGGCCCTGTAATACTAGAAATTAGATCAAATATATAAGGCTAATTTTGAGGATAATCTGATGAAAATATAGATCGATTTTATTTCCGTGTGGCTTTTCCAATGGCATCATCCATTAGACAAACGTCACACATACTTTAGAATAAAAGCGAACTCCATTGCAAAACTAGACCTACGAGTCGTTCTTATATGAAAATAACAGGCACGAACTTGTTTGACCCACATCTAAATCATTAAATTTTCATGATCATGCAAAATCAATCTATTTCTTTTTTAGTTACGTAGTGATTATATCAACCAAAACTTTAAATCACATGTAAATTGTATTTTGTGGGTCAGCTTCATATAGGCCTATACAAATGTTAATCAGCCAATTCACAAAATAATCCGCGATTATTCAAGCTGGCGGCACTCTTTGAGAGAAAGCGAGAGTCAACTATCGATTTTCAACTTAGTTTTATTAGCCGTCTGTCAATTATTAGTGTGGCCTTTCAAGTGTTTTCAGTAGTTGAAAACATTCTTTCATTGCGCATGAACGTGATCAGCAGTTTGGCTTTAGCCACGCCTTCCACATGGCAGTCTACTAAGTTCGTGTTCTGATTCTGGTAACAAAGTCAGATGTGGCATCGTATGTACACAATCTATGTGAATTATATTTACATTAGTATTGCATCTGAGCGTAGGCCTACTGACAAGCTTCCAGGTCAAATTAATTGGAATCCCACGATGACGTAATGAACAAAAACACGACGCTGTATTTATTGACTTCCGATGACGCAATACCACGTGACATTCAAATATTTACAGTTTATCGAGTTAAAGAATATAATATCGGGAGGCTGGTAGGCCTACCGCCACTGCCTTCCACGAAAATGGTAAATTTCTTTTTTACTCTTACGGACGACGAGCTATCAAAATTGAAACGAGATAGTATCTGTATTTGGGTTTCTGTCCTGGGATTCGCGTTCACGAAGCCTGGATTGTGTTCACATCGTGTTCAGATCCAGACATAGGCCTAGTGTATTGGGTTATTGAACAGCAAAAATAACGAGATCTCGACCAATCTGGCAACGTAGCCTAGGCCTACACTTCATCGGAAAAATAAGGAAAACGTACCAATCAGTGACATTATACGTTGCCTATTTATTAAACACATTTTGTGACCATTTTCATTTTTCTATTTTACTAATAACATATATAATCTTGCACTGAGTGATACAGCTGGATAAGAGTCGTTATCCTGGTGGTTTGTTACAACAGAAATTCTTACCATGCCGATCTGGAAAAACATCAAATAATATCATGTATGACTTTATTAAGATTTGGAGTTGTGTCAAGTTAATAAGATTTCACACTCCCTTAAAACAATCGAATACCGGTACCCTATGTATCAAGATTTTAAACTTTCCAAAGCACAGGACCACGTATCAAGAGGCGTCCTTAGATCAAGATATTACACTTCTATAGTACATTACTGTGTATCAAGATATTACATTAGTACATTACTGTATATCAAGATATTACATTAGTACATTACTGTGTATCAAGATATTACACTTCCTTAGTACAGAAAGTGTGTGTCAAGATATATTACACATGAACTCAACGCCAAACGTATTATTATCAAAGTGAAAACTTTATAACTTTAGGACCATAATAGTGACTACTTACCTTTACTACCTTTTTGGAATTGGGGTGGTCGTTTTGTGAAAGAACCAGTTCC
Organism: Lottia gigantea; assembly: GCF_000327385.1. NCBI lineage: Eukaryota > Metazoa > Mollusca > Gastropoda > Lottiidae > Lottia > Lottia gigantea. Next base: position 134,544 of record NW_008710984.1, on the reverse strand, counting down.
TTCACCTTTAGCTCCTCTTTTGACTCTTAAGTTTTCTGAATAAAAGTCAAGCTATAATAAGTATATGAATAGTAAAACAAGTGAAAATCAAATATGAATCATCTTAAGTCTTGCACTAGCTGTCAACGTCATATAACAAATTTGTGCAACATGAAGTGAAATTATTTAGGGGATATTTTGAGTCGAATTAGTAGCAAAATATAAAGAATTGTCCGAAGAAATAACGCAAGTAATTGAATCATAAGATACCGGTATTGAATTGGCATGAAATATGTATATGTATAAATACTATATTAAATTCTCAACCAGTTACAAGTATAAGCAAATAAAGTTGATAAAATTACAGATATTGAGTCACCGAATTAATAACATTAGCACAAAACATATATTTAAACAGTGACAGATAGTTTAAGTCACAATTCCTGTTTTATAGATCCACTCCATCTTTAACTCTTTCTCTTTAACCATTTTCTACACTTCGTCTTACTTCATTAAAAGTGGGAGTGTGACATCAATCTCCCAATCATTGTCTACTGCACCCATACTTCACCTTAATATACATACCTAATAAATCTGATGCAGGTCGACTATCAATTAATACAATCATAGACATACAGAGCATAAAACCAAATATATATCGAAGTAACATTCTCCAAACTCGATAATCTACACAATGACATAAAAACAGAAATGAAATATAAAAATCGAAAAATGGTCAATAAATTCTTACAGTTAAAAAACGGTATTCAGCGATACGACAAAAGAAAGTGCATCATGCTTCTGAAGGGAGATTCTGATTTAATTTCAACGTGTAGAACTGGGTTCGGTTATCAAATGCAATATCAAGGCCATTTTTTGACATGTTATTTTGTTTGGGTCGATGATTTTTCGATGACTTTCATATTTTCTGGATTGGACAACGACATATTGAAGTATATCTGTGAGAATTTTGAAAGAGATCAGTTTACCAACAGCTGAGATACTACCCGTCGAACTTTGGGACGTTTTTTTTGGGGGTGGGGGCACCCGATATATTGTCTTAACCTTTTTCATAGTTTCTGTTTTTTTTTATAAGAATTTAAAAATCAAATTTGAGAATTGCTATACATAATGTAATTTATGCGTGGACATTGTATTTCGGACTATCGACTTGCAACTTCTCACTGCTTTTATCAATGAAAGGCCTATATCCACGTAATCGACCCCCTTCCTTGTTAATTATTTCTAGATAAGACACAATAGCATTCAATTGTCCACCCGCAGCATATACACTCAGTGACATTTCTACGCCCCTCCCATTCTTACAAAGGAGACTCGCCCGGCTGCCCATCTTATACACGTGAAAATTTCATGATTTTCGATGAGTTTCATTTATCATTAGGATCATATTTACCACTTACCTTGTATACACCTCTAAAAACCTAACACGTATGGTCACTTTGGTTTAATCAGGTCCATAGTAATAGAAATTCTACGTCACGTCATTATCTGAAAGCATTACATGATTAATTGAGTTCTTTTTTAGTCCGAAACGTTGAACATATTTACGAACCAACCAAAAACTTGACAAAGTTTGTCTCCACGACGTTTACACGACGTTACTATTTGAGCACTTTTCAAATGTATAGGACCTTTTCGAATTTTCACATTCCAACAACAAGGTTAAAGTCCTAAAAAAAAGTTTTAATGTGACACTTAACCTGGACAACAAAGAAGAAGAGCCAGAAAAGGGTCCCATGCTTTTTCGGCTCATAGCATACTATTTGAGGTAACACTATCCCCTAGTTGTAAAAAAACTACTGTTTTCCGGTGCAGTACTTGTGAAGTATATGAATCATTTTTAGACTGTTTGGTTTGGTAGTATGTGCCTTATTGGTGCATTATACTCATATTGTATAAAACATCGGACTATTCTTGATGAATGGTAAATATAATTTATATTGGTAACATTTGGTCAGTATTTTTCAATAGTAAGTCAAGTACCAGGCTTTCATTCATTAATGTATGGAAGGCCATTGTTCAGGATTTACGTTCGCTTGGTTAATTTTACGCTCACTTCAAAGCTATTAGTATTGGACTGAAAATAAATATGATTTATTAATGATATTTAAATACAGGTGTTAGAAATATCAACGAATAAAATGAAACATGTAACTGAATTTCAACCTGTTCGATCTCCAGAAAACTTAACTATTTCTGCTTCTGTAACATTTGACCATAGTATCTGATCTTATGTTTGTACTTCAATCGTTTGTGTATTAGAAGATTTTAGAATGCATTGATAAATGAAAAATTTACCACATGGATTACATAGTTTATTATTATTTTTTAGGCTCATCTCCGAAAACTTGATATTGAAATGCATAAGTTATCTCCCGAAAGGATATTATTCCGTAAGTTATTTGATATGCCCTGATGTATGATGTTGTTAGATTGAAATAAAATCTTTCATGCCATGATATTTCAATAATATAAAAGATAGCTTGCCAGGCAAGGTAATATACGCCCACCCACTTTTGAATAAAAACATTTGGCAGTACAATAACAATAACCAAAATGAAATATTCAACCTTCAGTCATACTTCTGTCAAGAATTGTGCCTTCTAGAGTGTTTACGGGCTAAAAAATTAAACATGTTTAAAAGAACAAGGACAATAACTCATACTAAATATTTTTTGATTTTTTCTGATTTTCAATAGAGTTCATCATTGGGTGATAACAAACACTCACACCAAGTTTCGTCAAATCCGTCAAGAATTGCGCCTTCTAGGGTGTTTACGAGCATTTCAAAAACAAGAGCAATAACTCATACTAAACATTTTCGATATTTATGATTTTCAATAGGGTTCATCCTTTGGGCGATTACAAACAATCATATCAAGTTTCGTCAAATGTATATGAGTTTAATAAATTGTTGTTTCCTTATATGTGTATCATTAAACGTGACTGGGGGAACATCGCTTTGTAATGATTATTGACAAACTAGGTTGACATGAGACCTCATCATAACCGATGGGTTTTTTGTTACAGCTTGAAATTCTTGCTTTGTGGCTTAATTGATATATGCAAAGGGTTTTGGAGGATCCTATAGCTGCAGGCTCCATTAAAATTAAAACGTGAGTCTATTTACCATGATTGCACCATATCAGTGAAAATATCGTATTACTAAAAAGACGATATAAATGGATCCGGTCCCTAGTAAACGAATTGTTATTATTTTACATTCCTAGAAACAATAATTTCGCCAAAATTCGAAACACACAAATCAAGACGAAATGGGAAAAGGGAAAAGCCCATATAGGAAGGAACCATTACCATTAGTCTATTTTTAGATGATATGTTTATTCTTACATCACAATACATAAATAGACTTTGGTCCCTTACAAAATAAATATATATCAATACAAAAACAAGAAAAAAATATATCACATTGCAAAATATTTCAAAATAAGTAACGATGCTACATCTTACTGTGTATTTGGCCTACTCTATTCTACACACATCGTTTAATCGTTTCATTATTTCTTATAATTATCACAATTTATTCTTAAATTTCAAATAATTATCTTATGTTATTTTTCAATACAATGACGCCTAGCAAAAATTTAAAACAATATTCTTTATACTTATTCTAATTGTACTAATTCTTAAAATATACTTCATCAAATCTATATCTATAATGGCATTACAACACCAGATGAAAGATTCAAACATCAGATAGACTGGGCAACTTATCTAAAAGCATCTGCTTTAATGTTTTACTTCTCTCTATCGAATTTCAAATACAAAGTTAAAAAATATACAAAAATACATTAATACAAAATAAAACAATAAAAATATAGGTGGGACAACAGTGTGGTCATGGATTTGCTTAATGACCCACAAAAAATGGAGAGACAACAAAGGAATTATGCTTATAAAAAGTAAATCTGAAGATATACAGCTGCATCTGTATTATCAAGTAACATTAAAAACAATGAATAGCTGTTCTTGCCGTCAGCAATCTAATTATTACAAGTTTAAAATATACAGACTGTTCCGTTTGATTTTTGTAGAGAATTGCAATTGATAAAATATGATGTCATCGGGACATGATTGAAATAAAAATGAGTTGCAAGATGTGCCAGACCGGTAAGTACAAATATTAAACGGTCCAAAAACCTCCAAACTATATTTGACTCAGATTGTGTCATAAAGTAATTGTTAAGCATATAGAATGTACGAACCACATTTGAAAGACACTGCCTACTTAAATTGTAATCATAACTTAAAGCTCAAAGCAATAAAAAGACGCTAAGAAGATAAATTTGGATTGATATGAACAAAAATTATATCATCAAAAATTGATGATGGTGCATAATATATATATAAATCTAAAATAAAGTTGAGCACCTCAAGAACAGATGTGAAGAGGCTGATAAAAACATACAAACTTTTAATTGAGAATAGGACACTATTTTTTTTTAATAAAGATTACATTATTAACTTTACTAGCTATTTGAGCTCAATTTGAATTACACCCACAAATTTGGGTACAAAAAAAACAATTCGATTCACACTAACTTTTAATTCCAGATTTTTGAATGCCTTACATTTATATTTTGACAGCTGATAAAGTAGAGCTAATAAATCTTATATTTCATATAAAAGCATTAAAGTTACAAAGCCTCGAATATAGAATATCTAATCTCAAAAAAGTGCCAAAAAAGAACAAATGCTGGAAACAAAACAAAGATATCACTTACGGTGAATATTTTGGCATAAAGAGTTTTGATTAAAGAGTTTATCGGTAGTTTGGTGTCCAACGGTTAATATTGCAATATGAATAATCAGAACAAGTACGTCATGTAACTAAAGCATCTAAGTTTCATTTTTTATGATGACTTTAATCCACACTTGACCTGTCTATATTGGATAATAATTTCTAATTATCTAGTCTAATTCATCTCATCTATATTGATATAATAAGTACTATATCTCGTCAGTCGATCAATATATCTCATCTGTATTGATATCGTAAGTATTATATCTCATCAGTTGAGCAATACATCTCATCTGTAATGATATCAAAACTAGTATATCTCATCAGTTGAGCAATATAATTATTGCATTTGTAATGATATCATTAGTATTATATCTCATCAGTCGAGCAAAATATAAGTATTATATCTCATCAGTCGAGCAAAATATCTCATCTGTATTGATATCATAAGCATTATATCTCGTCAGTCGAGCAATATATCTCATCTGTATTGATGTCATATGTACTAAATCTCGCCAGTCGAGCAATATATCTCATCTGTAATCATATCATATAAGTATTATATCTAGTCAGTTGAGCAATATGTATCGGTAATGATTTCAAAAGCATTTCATCCGAATGATAATTATATGACAGTGATATATTTGGTCATCTGGATATTGTAAGTATTAATATTATATCATCAGTATTTTTTCATTTATAGGCTATATGATGTGACATATCTCGTCATTAATATTCCTTTTTTTTGTAATGGTATAATAACTAATAGAATACCTGGTCATTTATATTGTTATCATAATTGATATATCTCATCATATTTCTATTATAATTGATATATCTCATATAGAGTATAAAGTGATATATATCTTGATATCTGTATTCCTATCATAAGCTAGATCTTTATTTATATATTTTCTGTATCAAAACTCTCATTATAATATTTAATATATTTGTGCTTGCAATATGATTATTGTTATCATTGTGTCATGTTTTTAGCAAAAGGAAATACAATAAAAGCAATTTATGTATCTACACTTAAAATGTGTAGCTGTTTAGTTAATTATAGAGTGAGAAAAGTGTGGAGTAAAGTTCAAGATATCAATCACTCCCATTGACCAGAAAATCTGCCTTTCTTAAGAACAGATCTAAAATCCACCAAATTGGAGGTCTGTTCCACTGGTTTTTTGGAAGCTGACATATCACTTTCATAGTCAAATTTAGTTTTGCGTAACTTAGATCGCAGGTTTATAAGGACATCATCTTCTACCAGATGCAAACCATTAGATGGGGAAGTCTCTCTTGGTGATGGGGTCATACTGGAAGAAAAAAAAACCTGTATGAAATTGTGCCCATAAAGAATCTCCTTCTGAAAGCACAGGGTAAAAGGAATTTGATTGACCAGTGGCATGTTAGGTGCAACTGCTAATTTTTTCACTCAATTATCTAAACTTTGTTATCAACAGATAAATGATACCTACTGCAAATTGGCATGAATATACACTATTAATTAATTTCAATAAATGGATCAGGTATTCAAAACTGACATACCTTGACATGGGAATTATAACAGGACTTTGTGGAGACTTTTTGATATCGGGTGATTTGATTTTTAAACTATTGTCATTTAATTTCGTATTGTCATTTTGTTTAGCACTATTTTCAATAATTTCTATTTTAAGTCCATCTAAACCAATAGTAGGAGGTTGTTTTGATTGGTATGGTTTTGTGGACAAGGACTGAAGTGGTGATCTTGAAGCTGCAGGTAAAACAGGTACATCATTATCATCTTCGAAAGCTTCATCATCTTCATCATAATTCACTTCTGGTTCAACATAGTCTCCTGTAGGCAAGTTCCTCTGCCATAAAGCTATGATTGACCCAGCCACCTCTTCCTCAAGGCGGTGAGCCAAGTCATATTTGTCTTCTTCATCAATGACACCATTTTTCTCAGTCATTGATTCTTCATCATCATTAATAGAAATTCTGGATGCTGGATTAGCAGAACTTGGTGCAGTTAAACTGTTAGTAGCTTTATCACTACATAAAAAAATATAAGTTCATACGGGTAAATTCATCTAATTATTTTCTTTCACACCTAAATTCCAGCTTTTTTGTTATCTGAATCTAAATATTCAGAATGAAATACATACAAATAGAACGGATGACATGAAACATCAGTGCTGGAATAAAATTTAATCAGCCAGGAAAACAAACATAAGAAGACTATATCTTGCCAATTTCTTTTCATTTTGTAAATATTGCCATTGCATCTTAAACAGGACAGTTGTGCCATTTTTTTGACCGATCATATCTAAGTCACAGAAATCGGAATTTTTTAGCTGAGCTAATAAGTGTTCACAGCTCACCAAAATTTGAGCCTTCGGGTCCAGAATTATATATATTGTTTCAAAGCTAAAAAAACAACATGTTATTTTAGGACACTCTGTGAGACATAGAAAAGACATACATAAATATAGGGAGTAAATTCCAAGTCAGAAGTATTTTTAAAATAATTATGGGATTTTTGTGCATTTCTAGTAATTTTGAAGAATATTTACATAATCTTTGTAAGACATACAGAAGCAGGAAGGTAAACATTAAGAACACAAGTTATTATAAACTAGAAGTAGTATATCTATATAACTTGTGTTCTTAAAAATTTACATATATTCAGGACTCAAATCAATACCCAAAAATGCCGAACATGTCCCTTTAAAAAGTGTATTTAAACCTCAGTTGTTGTATATAGATGATTATACTTACTCAACTGATTCCACTGACAAGGCTGTTTGTCTAGCATTCTGTAATGGGGCATCCCATGGTAAATTGGAATAATTTTCACTTTTACTTAAGATTAGAGGCTCTAATTGGTCCCTTGGTTTGCTGAAAATAACACAGGCATTTAATAAAAACACATATAAAACAGAGAACTGACATCACATGCACACACCATTTCAAACCATTTCTTGCAAAGCTTATCCTCCTAATCGTTTAATTCAAAGATTTGTAATGCCAATGTTTAATGATAAAATGTCTTATCAAACAATACAAGGTATCTTTGAATGTTTCTTTATATAATATTATATTTGTCAAATACGATCAACTCTTACTGAAATATTAACATCTGTATATCAGTTGGTATATAACAATGATAAAATGACAAAATATAATATCATATATATAATCAATTTATGAAATATTGGGAGTTGTCTCTTTTGGAAGAGCAGTTGAATTCTTAGATTAGATGTCTATGTGATACAGAACACACAGACAGAGTAATTCCTATGAAATAAGCCTACTCTGTTCATTCTCAGTCTACATTTCTTTTAATATGATAAAGACGATTCACAACATTTATAGAATATAAAAAAGCAAAAATGCAATTTGATTGAAATACAAATTTTTAATGTTTTTTCTGGTGGATGGAGTCCATGGTCTGACGAAACTGTTGCCATCTCATATGGATGGTTATTTAAAAGCAAAAGTTTTTATGAAAAATTCTGCAAAATGTATTTTTAACATGTCACAAAGGATGTGAAACCAATGTCAATATAACATGTACATCTGAGTGAATACTAATATATACACACGCTGAGTATACTAAGTATGGCAATTTGACAAAAAAGACAAAAAGAAAAGTGTATGTTTACAGTGAAACAGTGCATAATATTCTTAATGTGCATGACACATAACTAACTTTGCCAGGAATGATTTGGCTGCAGACTGAGCTAGTAGAGTTCGTGAGAGAGCTGGACTTCCTTTTCCAGAGTCGTGGCTATAATTACAAAGCAATATATCTTGGACATTTTAACTACTTAGACTGTTGTCTTTGTTGAAAGTCTCATTCTGAGAAGCAATACAGACATCTTAATAAAAGTTTTTAATAGCTTGGTAAATCTGTAGACAATACTATCTCTATAAGCTTATTCACATGTTTATAAAATGTTTCAATAAAACAGAAAATTGCATTATACAGACAATAAAATACCAACAATAACTATATAATTAACTATCTCCTATTTATGAATTTTAGTTTACTGCTACTAATATTGAATTTGAATAAAATAAATGATCTATATGCTAATATTTACTGACCTCTCAGATGTACTTTTTGGTTCCTCAATTCCCTCCCTTTGGAGGTTTCTGAAAAAGATATAAATATATGCTTTTGAAGACCATAATCTATTTCAAAGATTTCCAGAATCAATGTAAATGGTGAAAACTGTTTAGTTTAATTTAGATTAACAGTTAATGTTAGGTTTTACAATACTAATGTCAGTTTTAGTATGAATTTAACAATCAATAAATAAACACCAATGCACAAGGTCTGGAACTGAGATTAAAAAGTTGGAATACCTTGTAATGGCAGCCATCTGAACAACTTTCTGATAGTAGCTCTCATGTTCCTCTGACATTACATTAGTAACATTACCTTTAACTAATTTCTTACATAAAGATATCAGATTCCTAAGGGCAGCATGATAAGAAAGGACAGAATAACGGGTTGAACAAATTGATCAAAATATCCAGAGGGTATGAATAGAGAATAGGTGCATACAAACCACTACGATTTCATGTAAACAAAAAACTAAAAATTCAGGTAAACAGAACACTACAGTTTCAAGTAAACGTCAGTTTATTACTGTGTAATTTTGATTCAATCTAAAAACAACACTAACTCTAAAGGCGTTTATACACCAGATCCCAACAATATAGATTGCATAAACTATACATACTAGTTGTGGTCTGACAGAACAACATAACACAGCACAATTCCTTCTGACATGGCAAATGAAAATGAAAAAAACTCTATAATCTGTTTCCATTTCTTCCACAAATATTATCAATTATATATTACATTATCACCTTTAACATGAAGATACAGCACACAATATTTTATTGGCGTACCATTTTGACAGTCAATGGGTGTGTTGTGTTGTGTCATGCCGTGTCCTAACTTGTCATGTTGGATCTGGTGTATAAACGCCTCAATGCTTGCAACATCATGTTGGTATTTTTCAAGGAGTAACAATGAGGATGACTATAAGGTGATAAAAGCTTTAATTGGGTTGCAACATAACCACCATCCTTATTAGTCACACTATAAAATAATTCATAAAAGGTTCAACTACATGGTTGATAAAAAAAGTCAATAAGATTCTATAGATCATACCTGTCTAAACTTTCTTGAGCAATATTTTCATAATATTCTTTATTTTCTATATCCATCAGTTCTTTACCATTGCTAAAAAAGGATGCAAGAAATGCAATTGATATGGAAATATTAAAAGGAAACATTCATCTTAGTATATCAAATCATCACACATAAAGATTTCTGCCTCATTTTGAATTCATTAAAATTACTTACATTCTCCTGATTTACATTTACTGTAAGAAACAAACCTTAACAAAAATCAACATAAGATTCACTGTAATTTTCATTATTACATACATGACTTGTTCTGTTGTCTGACTAGAAGAATGTTTCCTGGAACTGTTTTCTGTATTCTCTTTTGTTGATATTTGTTTTTCATCTGTTGATACTTGTTTTTCATCTGTTGATACTTGTTTTTCATCTGTTGATACTCGTTTTTCCTCTGTTGATACTTCCTTTTCTTCTTGACCCTTTTGAGCAATTTCTATTCTTCCTTCTGATTTTGAGCTTTTAACCTTCAATTAAAAGAGTTTTCAAACATAGTAGCTTGTCCTATTAGCTTGTCCTATTACCTTGTTCTATTAGCTCGTACTATCAGCTTGTCCTATTAGCGTGTACTATAAGCTTGTCCTATTACCTTGTACTATTAGCTTGTCCTATTAGCATGTCCTATTAGCTTGTCCTATTAGCTTGTCCTATTACTTTGTTCTATTAGCTTGTACTATTAGCTCGTTCTATTAGCTTGTCTTATTAGTGTGTACTATTAGCCTTGTCCTATTAGCTTGTCCTATTACTTTGTCCTAATAGCCTGTACTATTAGCTTGTTCTATTAGCTTGTCCTATTACCTTGTCCTATCAGCTTGTCCTACTAGCTTGTCCTATTAGCTTGTCCTATTACCTTGTCCTAATAGCGTGTACTATTAGCTTGTCCTATTAGCTTGTCCTATTAGCTTGTCCTATCAGCTTGTCCTACTAGCTTGTCCTATTACCTTGTCCTATTACCTTGTACTATCAGCTTGTCCTATTATTTTGTCCCATTAGCTTGTTCTATTACCTTGTACAATAAGCTTGTACTTTTAGCCAGTACTATTAGCTTGTCCTATTAGCTTGTCCTATTACCGTGTTCTATTAGCTTGTACTATTAGCTGGTTCTATCAACGTGTACTATTAGCTTGTCGTATTACCTTGTCCTAATAGCCTGTACTATTAGCTTGTTCTATTAGCTTGTCCTATTAGCTTGCCCTATTACCTTGTTCTATTAGCTTGTACTATTAGCTTGTACTATTAGCTTGTTCTATTAGCTTGTCCTATCAGCTTGTCCTACTAGCTTGTCCTATTAGTTTGTACTATTAGCTTGTCCTTTTACCTTGTCCTATCAGCTTGTCCTATTACCTTGTCCCATTAGCTTGTTCTATTACCTTGTACTATTAGCTTGTTCTATTAGCTTGTCCTATTAGCATGTACTATAAGCTTGTCCAATTAGCTTGTCCTATTAGCTTGCCCTATTACCTTGTTCTATTAGCTTGTACTATTAGCTTGTACTATTAGCTTGTACTATTAGCTAGTATTATTAGCTTGTACTATTAGCTAGTATTATTAGCTTGTACTATTAGCTTGTACTATTAGCCTTGTCCTATTAGCTTGTCCTATAACCATGTCCTATCAGCTTGTCCTACTAGCTTGTACTATTAGCTAGTACTATTAGCTAGTATTATTAGCTTGTACTATTAGCTTGTACTATTAGCCTGTCAAATGCATGAAACAAATAAGACATTTTACAAGGTCCTATTAGCTAGTACTATTAGCTTGTACTATTAGCTTATCCTATTACCTTGTACTATTAACTTGTCCTATTAGTGTGTATTATTAGCTTGTCCTATTAGCTTGTTCTATTAGCTTGTCCTACTAGCTTGTTCTCTTAGCTTGTCCTATTAGCATGTACTATAAGCTTGTCCAATTAGCTTGTCCTATTAGCTTGCCCTATTACCTTGTTCTATTAGCTTGTAATATTAGCTTGTACTATTAGCTAGTACTATTAGCTTGTACTATTAGCTAGTACTATTAGCTTGTACTATTAGCTTGTACTATTAGATAGTATTATTAGCTCGTACTATTAGCTAGTACTATTAGCTTGTACTATTAGCTAGTACTATTAGCTTGTACTATTAGCTTGTACTATTAGCTAGTATTATTAGCTCATACTATTAGCTAGTACTATTAGCTTGTACTATTAGCTTGTACTATTAGCTTGTACTATTAGCTTGTACTATTAGCTTGTACTATTAGCTTGTACTATTAGCTAGTATTATTAGCTTGTACTATTAGCTAGTACTATTAGCTTGTACTATTAGCTAGTATTATTAGCTTGTACTATTAGCTTGTACTATTAGCTAGTATTATTAGCTTGTACTATTAGCTTGTACTATTAGCCTGTCAAATACATGAAACAAATAAGACATTTTAAAATGTACTATTGCTATATTCAATAAATGTTTCAAACATAGTACGCATTACCTGATTATAATAGGAATTTTCTGCTGTAGGAATAATCTGTTTGATTTCATTCATCCTTTCTATTTGTTCCATTCTCTGAATACCAATATCATTTTTAGTTACTGGACTGACCACTGACGAGTTAGAATTCTCCACTACAGGTGGTCTAGTGACCAATAGGTCAGTCAATGAGGTAGTATTTGGTGATTTATCTTTGTTAGCTATCAGTTCATCATAAATTTCCTTTCCATACATTTCAACCTACAAATATAATTGACCATGAGCCGAGCTGTTCTCTGTTAGACTCAAGATGCTAGTTAAGGCGTCAAACGTTTTCTCCTGGCATAGGTCTAGTAAAGCCTGGCGAACTCTGGAGAATGTACAGTTCCATTTCATTTCATTGAGGCTCATGTAACTTGTTCAAGAAAGTCCACATAATGCTAATACAGTATGTGTATGCTCGTTTGTGCAGGACCTTATTCAATAAATACCTGTTGTCCAAAATAAATGAGCTCAATTTCCTTTTTAGATTTATAATCCAATAACTGTTGATATATAGTTTTACATCTCCACATACGGAAATAAGTCTGAATTAATTTAGCTGCTCTATGTTCTTTTTTCTGTATTTCATTTCGCAGCTGTTTAGCTGTAACTCTTGCCCTATGACATCTGAACACTAAAATGATAAAAACAAGCATCTATAATAGCACAGTGCCACTTTGTAAAAGTAAAACAAATTATTACCAGTACTGAAGTTCTTACTGGATGGAAAAGCTGTGATAACAGTGGTTTTGAGATGTAGGATGTCATTTGTATTAGAAGCTTACAAACCTCTTTTAAAACTAACCTCTCCATATCGTAAGAGCACTATCATGTCAAATCATTTATAAAATGCAAATCACAGTATTAAACTGTCACATAAAACTCTCATAAACTTACTTCTCTGAATCTTTCTAGCACTATCATCTTCATTCATTCTAGATTTTCTGGCTTGTTTACGGGTCATGTGACCTCTGAATGCTGATTGGATTGCTATGGAAGCTTTGCGTCTTTGAGCAATTTGTGGCTTAGTATCTTTACGAACTAAATACCCTCGGAAAACTGAAAAGTAAGAAATTGAATTAATTTCATGGTAATTATAAAGCTATAATAAGTCAATGACATTCTTTTGCTACAATATCTTACAATATCAAATATACATTTATGAGTCATCAAGGGTCTAGGGTCAGTTGTGTCATTAAACTTCTACTTCTACACATATAACTTGTTTCTAACATTATTTAGAATATATATTTCTCACACATTACCTTTTTGCACATCTAATGCTGCATTTGACCTCCTATTAGATTCTTTAAGAAATTTCTTTCTTTCCTTGTGACCTCGGAAACCTAAAAGACATTGCAAGTTAATTAAGCAAAGCATCCCAAAGACTTCATGATATGACAATAAAATCTTATTTTTAATTTAAACCCTTATGAAGCTTATATCTTATCTAGTCTCAATACTTTGTTAAAATAAAGCCTAGGAATGATACAAATAGAGGCTATTAGACTCCTTAAAAATGGATTTCAGTGCATATTTAAATTCATATTTAATCAAAGCCAAAGGAGATATGCCAAGCTTCTCTCTGTAAGTAAATAACTGTAAACTTACATGTTTGGATTTGTAAGGCAGCTTTTTCTCTACTCCATCTTAACTTATAAAATCTATTCCTGGCTAGAAAGGTTCTAACATGGGATTGAATTGTGATAATCTTATGGTTCCTGTCTTCAAACAATCTAGTTAACTGTTCTGAATGGTAATATTTTAAAAACACCTGAAACAGTTCAATTAGCATAGCTATAGATAATATTATACCCGAACTGACCACTGATCAAATCTACGTTTTTCCCCCATTTCAGCAGGCAAATTGCACTTTCATTTTTAGAGAGTTAAACAATATTTATGTTATACAATGTTTGTTTAACGCTGCAACGAGAAGTCATATATTAATCCCATATTAATACACAATACATAACATGACATTATGATAAGTATACATGAAATCTAGCTGGTATATTCAAAGAATATGAACAAAATTACTTCCTCACCTTGGTTTTTCCTAAAGCCCAATTTTCCAGACCAAGCCTTTCTAATAGAATTTTACAGGATTCTTTATTTCCAGATGGAGCTTCATTCCAATTAAACCCTAACATATGATATCTGTAACAGTTATACAAGTATAAACAAAAGATGCAGGGAAAAATACACACACTAGAAACAACAGAATCGATCTGGCCAAGATAATGAAATTATTTTTTAGCAAAAATGAAAAAAGAAAAAAAAAATTAAGCAGATTATGGATACAAGCAGACTTTTATTCTTTAAACTTGAAAAGTACTACAGTCTACATCCTACTGAGCTATGTTATATAGGACTAATCAACAGACAAGTACTCTCATTGAAAGTGACTGACCTTTTAATAAAATCATTAAAGAGAACTCTGTGTGAATAGCCCTGACGTCTGATTTTAGTTGTCTCTAATACACCTGTATAACGTAACTGGGTTAAAACCTTTGTTGAATCAAAATGGCCAGGATCTTTCACATCATTTGGTTTTAAACATCTACAATTTAATTTCAGGATGACTTTAATCATTGTTTATCAATAAGATTTCATAGTGGGGATGTTTTAACTGATAATACTATTATGTTCATTACATATTTCTTCCTCATTAAACATATATAATAAACTCTTTCTGTTATTTATAAAATGGCTAATGAATAAGATTTTATAAGAAGGAAAGCACATATTGAATGTTATATAATTCTAAAAACCTGACAAAATGAGGTGAACCAGTGACCATTTTTGCCAGTAAATCCATCAGAGAATATCTGAAATATGTGGCTACAGTTTGTTGGATTCTTGTCATACTAGCTGATCCAGTTGCATGCTGAAATTAGATCAAAAATATGCAATCAAAATTATACTCATTTTTACATGCAACCAAAACAAATTGATGCACACCAAGCACAATAAAGTTTTGGCAATTTTTCTGTATCGTGAAGACCATCATTTCTCTACAAAACTTTTTTTAAAACAAAAGCCTCTACATCAGCAAAAAATGATACAAACTAAAAAGAACTAAACAAATTGGGTTTTGAAATATGGAATGAAACAAAAAAGATTAAACTAAAATCTAAAAAGGCAAAAAATGAAATGAGGCCAAAACAAAACCACATCTATTTCAACAGTTACTTACAATAGCAGAGTATATCTGAAAACAAAATAATTGTCATCATAACCATGCTGATTTCTGATTTGGTATCACAAAAATTATTAGCATTTTGCATGAATTGACATATCTAGTATCAGATCACACAATATTTACTAGCAGCCAAGCATAACTATCGTTTATTTACATCAAAAATTAGATTCAACATGATTCACAAGTACCTTGCAGAAATTGTGAAACCAATACTCCTTGCATCAGTACAAACAAAATATCAGTTCCGGATGGAGTATAAATTAATTGTGCATGGACTGAAAATGTGGACAAACCAATAGAAACAAAAATTGGGAATAAAAGAAAGAATCCATGCAGATGACAATCAGATACCCATGCAAATGGTATCAATAGGATAGCCTACAACTAAACTGAATAAAGCACATACCCGACTGCCACCAAGACTAGTAGTGTTTCTAGAATTAAAACTCTGTACCATAATACCACCATTTCCAACAGGTGAAGGTAGTGTACTTGATATGGAACTGGATTGACTAGATGCTAAACTACCATATTGTAGGTTACCTATCAACAGATAATCATTTTGTAAATATATGGAACAATTCTTACAAAGATAATTGCTCTAAGAGTATAAGACTCAAGAATGAAAAAAATCATTTGCATAAAAATAATGCATTAAGAGAATCACACCTACAAGAAGTTCTAAAGTTCAGGTCAGTATGTCTAAAATTTAGATAATTATTTCACTATATAATGTTTTAACTATTGCATGAAGTAATTGTTTATTGAATTCAAATTTGATATAAGTTTGAAAGAAGACTTATTTCTAAAAACATTGTTAAAAAATGATTGGTTGGACTGATTAATTCAATGTCTAATCAAATATCAAACTTTTATTACCTGTTTTAGAAAGAGGTGTAAGAAATAAAGGTTTTACTACACTATTATCTGCTGTACGTAATATATTAACAACTTCAACTGACAGACGGTCACGATTCTTCTCCAGAAAACCTGTAGCATCATATTCCACCCTGCCAGCATAGTGTTCAATACAGAATGTCAAGTTATCAGCTTTTGGTCTGCTGTATACACTTGATTTAATATTATGATGAAATTTATCTGAAAAATTGATTTAAACAGGATGAATTAATTGGATCTATATCTATACAACTCTACTATATCTGATGACAAAATTCTGGTGACTGTGTATAAATCATATTTCCTAATTGTTCAATTAAAGGGGTATCAATAAAAAAACAAATCATAAACAAATGTGGGTTTTTTTCTGATATATAATGATATTAATTTTTTATAGTGAATTATTTTGATTTAAGTATTAGATTTAATGAATGATATCATGAACTCCTTTCTGATACGTTAGTAACTTAATTGATGCCTGACACTTTGTATCAATTCAATTTCTTGTCAACTTACCAACTAATGTCTGATCTGTAGCTTTAGGAAAATGACTCTCTTCATCTAGTAAAGCCAGTAAACCAAGTGGCTTCATTAGAAACATGTCTAATATATCTCTATTATCAACATAATTAATATCACTTCCATCTATTCCTTCATTACTATACTCTTGCTGGAAAATAATTTTAACAAACCTTGGTGACATCAATTAATACATCATGGGTCTCTGAGGACCAGGTGTTCAAATGCATTAGAGTACAACTTAATTGAATTTAATCTTTGGATCATTTCATTTTTTTTAGATCTATTGCCATTTAAAAGAAAAATGTGTTCAGCAATTCAACCAATCAGCAATGTTAGCTTAACCAACACTTGTGATGAATATTGAGATATCTACTCAATAATAAAAATTGTTGTCAGTAGTATTGTATATATCATTTCCCTATTAATGTGTAATAATGTCACATATATTTTTAGGTCAGGTATTGAATGATGGGGGTCACTAAAATATACATCTTCAGTACACGGTCTATGTAAAAAAAACCTTCATGTGTGTAAAGAAATTGTAAAAATATATGAATCAGAAGTCACTCACCATTTCCCAGGCAAAAATATGCTGATTAAAATAATACTGAATTTGTTCATTTGCTATATTAATACACACTTGTTCAAATGAATTCTTCTCAAAGTTTTCAAAACCAAAAATATCTAATAATCCTATGACTGGCCCGTCATTTCTGAAATGATATTAAGAAATTTTCAAATTCAGTGTAACTTAATTCTGAACTACAATTACTATTTTATCCACATATACATTAAAATGAAAACCTTTTCAACATTGGACAATGAGATTGGCCAGTGAACAAACCATTTATCAGTTTTAAGCTCTAGATCTAGAGCCCATGTCCAAACATTGTTTTGCATTTAAGGTCCCTTACTTAATGAACAGGTGTTGCAAGCAGGACAAGACATGCTTACCCTTTTGGAACAAATATCACTTTGAGATTATTTTTTCTGATAAGTACATCATTCAGTAAGTTATCATGTTTTTGGTTTAAATTTGTTCAAAAATCCTAGATACTTACTCTTCTGATAATGATTTGCCAGGTTTTAACAAGGAACTAATACGATTGACAATCCAACTAAAAAGTCGACCATATAAAGCCTTTGCCATAGCATCTCTAGTATTGATAGCCTCCTGTACAGTGTTATTACGTATTATAATCTCTCCTTTAGCTACCATACCAGTTGTAGTAAGTGTTTCTGTTAATTCACCTTTATCTATACCCAATAATCTAGATACTGAAAAAGACAATCACATTTTAGTCAAATGCATTCCAATTAAAATTTAATGAACTTAATGACAGCATAACACTTCCACCTTTAATGGCTCTATCATTTGCATTACTTAATAATTTCAAGTTTTCAGAGATTGTATGAAAATATAGTAGAATACAAATTCAATATCAAAACTAAGACGTCTGTAATTCTCACCTGTAAATATTAATTTGTCATCATCTATAATACACTTATCTTCACCATTTAACTCTTTGCCAGTGAAAACTATATTACCAATGTGTAATATAGCAGCTAATATACTGTATACATCTTTTACTTCCTACACATCATAATATACAATTACTATATCATTACACTTTACTAGTAAATATGATATTACTAATATGTAATATAGCAGCTAATATACTGAATACATCTTTTACTTCCTACACATCATAATATACAAATACTATATCATTACACTTTACTAGTAAATATGATATTACTAATATGTAATATAGCAGCTAATATACTGAATACATCTTTTACTTCCTACACATCATAATATACAAATACTATATCATTACACTTTACTAGTAAATATGATATTACTAATATGTAATATAGCAGCTAATATACTGAATACATCTTTTACTTCCTACACATCATAATATACAATTACTATATCATTACACTTACACCAATTACTCAAAAACTATTGATCAAAATGCAATCAAAACCTCACTCATTCTACCTAGATTTCCTCAACATACTTAAGCATACCTAATTTCATCAAAATCCAATATCCAAAATCAAATATGTAGTCTCTATAGTGTTTACAAGCAAATGTGACCAGCTGGATAAATGTGAAGACAGATAGACAGGGGTGACAACAGTCCACCTTATAATATAGGTGTTTAAAAACAAAACAATGTTCATTAGTGAATTAGATTTAAAAAAGAATAACAATATATCCTACCTCTGGTTGAAAACCAATAATTTTAAAACAGTGCTGTATAGCTTTAAATTTGACTCTATTACCAGAAAGAGATGAGATATCTGGTGGTTTATTGGTATGTTCATTGATATATCTACAAAATAAATCATCAGTTTGCTTACTAAGTCACTTTTATGATAATGTAAAAGCCTGTACAAAATTATTGCAGGTACAGGTACAGGTATATACAGGTACAACTGGATCCACAATAATATATCTACGTGTTTCTTTAACCAAACATATCTCTTGATACTATAGGGAAATATGTAATATCTTGTAATGTCTCAATTTCTATTTTGATTGTAAAGCTTGTATTGAATTTACTTTAATGACTATTCAAATCAGTAATAGTAACAAAAAACTAAACAAAAAAAGTGCTGAGGGAAAATGTAAAAAATACCTATAATGTTTGGAATCACCAAGAAAATAAGAATCACTGTCATCTCCTGATACTAAACCATCATGTATATAATAAAATATATGAAAATTCTCCTCTCCTCTACAGAACAAAAAAAAAGCCATTAAAAGAGATTGTCATAAAATAATTTCATTTTTAATTGATAAATATGAAGTACTGTCAAATTACAGTCTTGCCTTAAAATATGAAAACAAATTTAGTTTTTTTGGTTTCAGAATAGTCTTGTGCTGAATAATAAAGTTTGTTTTAACAAAATTAGTCCAAATAGCTCAAAGTTTTATAAAATGTCAAGCCCGTGTATGAAAATACAGAAATAAAATCTTACTTGGCTTGATATATGACTCTTGATTTCTCTAATAAATATTCTGTTATTTTAGCTGTAATTCAAGATAGAGGATCATGTTCAAATTCACCAACTTCAGCATGTGTTTGGAGAACAAACAACTTTTACAAACTTCCATTAAAATAGGTTGAAAAATGAATGATGTTTATCACTTAAGTTCTTTTTAATAGTTCTATTTGCTATTAGCTATGATTACTCTTTGAAAGACAAGCTGAGTTGACCAACCCAATGGCATCAGGTGGTTCGAATAGGTAAGAATGCCATCACTTAACAAAATTAAAATGAAAAATTAAATACCTCCTATTATAGTTCCCGTAGGAGTAAAAAACATTTCTAGATATTTCCCAAATCGACTGGAATTGTCATTAATAACTGTTTTAGCATTACCAAATGCTTCCATAAGAGGATTGACTTGTAATATTCTCTCTTCTAATGTTCTATTAGGTGCCTACAATAATTCAATAACATTCTTTTCATTAAAAGATTTCTTGAAAACTTTGTTTATTGTATATGGAATCCACAACATTGTGACCATTAACCACTCCCTCCCCCATTGATAATAATGATAATAATGACAATGATGATGATCAAAAATGATCAAGGCAATAATCATTTCTAATCAATAATAATTTTGCAATTAATTCGCCATTCACAATAATCTTATTCATCACTCATTGCAGTATCTGATCTTTACTGTTATGTACTTACATGAAATCAATAAATGATTGATTGGAAGACCCCATGATATTCACAAAACAAAGAATGAGAGAGGTAAATAAATGAACAAATAAATTTGTATTCCTTACTTTTCCCAACTGCGTCAGTTGTTGAACCAATAAATTAGCACTTTCTGTTTTACCAGCCCCTGATTCACCACTGATAACTATACACTGAAAAACGTATTGAAATAGTGATATAACTGGTCAGCATAGATATGATCTTAGTCTACTAATGAATCAAAGAATTACATTTTATACTTCAAAAACTACATGAGCAAAGCTTACGTCAAGAATTAAATGGCTAGACATACAACTGCTATCAAGTACAGTAGATAGTTGCAGATACTGACTGTTCAGGTCAACCAAATATCTTGTTTTTGGCAGTGCAACAGACAGCAACTGCCATTTTTTAGTCATAAATACACTCAAGTTGAATAATTACTGATGAAATTTCTAGAAAATGCCACTTTATCACATATTTAGCAAATGAGCACAGTGCCTAATGTGTTTTGTAATTTCAGAAAGATGAGATTTGTAGCTTGTTTCAATTCTTCACATTTGTTTACCTTTTACAGAACACACAAAAGCAGTATGTCACAAAAAATAGTTGCATATAACTAACTTAAAAGAATGAGCTAAAGATACAAAAGCCATACCTGATTATTTTTATTATGCATCATTAATTGATATGATTCATCTGCCACAGCAAATATATGAGGTGGGTTATCATCTTTACTGGCATTCATATACATTTTAGAATACTAAAAAATATACAGTTTAATCAGTACCTATGGTAACATCGAAGCAAGTTTAAAAAAAAAAAAAATTGAACTACTACAATCCTATAATGAAGCATGATAAAACCCATCCTTAGTTTTATTTAGACAATGATATTCAGTAACTATTGTTTGGTGTATCAATTGCTACGAATAGAAAAAGTGTAGCTCTAAAAACTGCAATCAATAATCTTATTTCTAAATATTATGTTTCAAAAAATATTTCTCGTAAGGTCTGAGTACATGCCTAGAACAGCATAATGAATAATATTTTTTGGAAATGCACTTTTAAAAACATACTATTTCATAGTAGATTAAAAAATACTAAAAAGGTTTTTATCAACTATATCAAAAATTACTAACCTCTTCTGTATAAATTGGTATAGGTGTAAAAGGATTTAAGGCTAACAAAATATCACCAATATAAGTATAAACTTGATCTTGGATATATCTTGTTAATAGTTGAGATACAATAGTTTCCTATAATAAAATATCACCAATATAAATATAAACTTGATCTTGTATATATCTTGTTAATAGTTGAGATACAATAGTTTCCTATAACAAAATATCACCAATATAAGTATAAACTTGATCTTGTATATATCTTGTTTATAGTTGAGATACAACAGTTTCCTATAATAAAATATCACCAAGATGAATATAAACTTGATCTTGTATATATCTTGTTAATAGTTGAGATACAATAGTTTCCTATAATAAAATATCACCAATATAAATATAAACTTGATCTTGTATATATCTTGTTTATAGTTGAGATACAATAGTTTCCTATAATAAAATATCACCAATATAAATATAAACTTGATCTTGTATATATCTTGTTAATAGT
The DNA here is from genome assembly GCF_000327385.1 of Lottia gigantea. Taxonomy (NCBI): domain Eukaryota; kingdom Metazoa; phylum Mollusca; class Gastropoda; family Lottiidae; genus Lottia; species Lottia gigantea. The sequence goes on along the minus strand of NW_008710984.1, from coordinate 112,108 downwards.
TGAGATACAATAGTTTCCTATAATAAAATATCACCAATATAAATATAAACTTGATCTTGTATATAGCTTGCTAATAGTTGAGATACAATAGTTTCCTATAATAAAATATCCCCAATATAAATATAAACTTGATCTTGTATATATCTTGTTAATAGTTGAGATACAATAGTTTCCTATAATAAAATATCACCAATATAAATATAAACTTGATCTTGTATATATCTTGTTAATAGTTGAGATACAATAGTTTCCTAAAATAAAATATCACCAATATAAATATAAACTTGATCTTGTATATATCTTGTTAATAGTTGAGATACAATAGTTTCCTATAATAAAATATCACCAATATAAATATAAACTTGATCTTGTAAATATCTTGTTAATAGTTGAGATACAATAGTTTCCTATAATAAAATATCACCAATATAAATATAAACTTGATATTGTATATATCTTGTTAATAGTTGAGATACAATAGTTTCCTATAATAAAATATCACCAATATAAATATAAACTTGATCTTGTAAATATCTTGTTAATAGTTGAGATACAACAGTTTCCTATAATAAAATATCACCAATATAAATATAAACTTGATCTTGTATATATCTTGTTAATAGTTGAGATACAATAGTTTCCTATAATAAAATATCACCAATATAAATATAAACTTGATCTTGTATATATCTTGTTAATAGTTGAGATACAATAGTTTCCTATAATAAAATATCACCAATATAAATATAAACTTGATCTTGTATATATCTTGCTAATAGTTGAGATACAATAATTTCCTATGATAAAATATCACCAATATAAATATAAACTTGATCTTGTATATATCTTGTTAATAGTTGAGATACAGTAGTTTCCTATAATTAAATATCACCAATATAAATATAAACTTGATCTTGTGTATGTCTTGTTAATAGTTGAAATACAATAGTTTCCTAAATCACTGCATCAGATCATGTTTCACTGGGAAAAAATTGTTTTATGCTGGTAATAGGTATTATTTTTTAAGCAAAAATCAGAGAATCTTTTAAAAATACCCAGCTCTTGCTCAAAAAATTGTTTAATACAAATCAAATAATCATCTCTAACCTCATCCAAGTTTTCTAATTTAGCCAAGTCTGAGGATATCTTGACCTCTTTCTGTGCTTTACAACCTGATTTAAATTGACCATGTTTAGTAGTGACATCAGGTGCTGTAACTGTCCTCTCCATTTTTGAGGTAAATGTTTTCAATTTTTCTTTAATCTGAAATTATAGGCTAGCTGAAGTCAGGTGGTTAAGTTACAGATTATATTTTCCATCTGTGATAGAGAATGACATAGATATATCTAACATGGAAGATACTTTTAAAATACAATCCAAAGTACCAAGAGCCATGAAGCTTTCTTTTTTTAAAAATGTGAATGATGGAAATAATAACAATATCTTACAGAAGGAATATCTTCATCAATAAGCTGGGTTATAAATCTATGCTGTAACAACTCTTCTGTAAATGGTCTCTTTTCAAAGTCTTTAATCAAACATCTATTTACAATTAAAACATACAGTACACATTTCAGTTTCTCATTTAATGGTGTGAAATGAAATATGTATCAAATCTACTGTGTGTAAAGTCCCACTACACAATTTGAAAGATAAACAACCTTTTTAAGGGACAGGTTGAATATTTTCAGAGGTTGTCAACTATAATATTCTTCAGAAATACTTGAATTGCATATAATTAACAAAATTCCTTCAAAAATACCTCAAACTAGGTATTCACTGTCTATTTCTATATATGTCTTTACCATACATGTCAGAGTCTCAAGAAAAGACAAATCATCATTTTAACTTTAAAACGCAGGTAATTCTGGACGCACATGGATTTGAAGGTTAAATTTCGTCTGATTAACTTAGATAAAAAAAATTCTACTTCTGAGACTATGATATGACTGGTCAAATGGATGACAAACCTGTCTCTTAAAGAACAAAATCTAGATAAATATAAGATCTAGTGCTGTGTACCATTGGATTAACTGCTTATGCCTCAACTGTAACATTTTTGATAACTGACAAGGACACTTACTTTTTTATAAAATCTAAAAAGTTTTCAGACCATTCTGTCGGAGTTTTAACTGTTGGTGGAGGGTTTCTGTAAAACAAGATCATTAACAAATATTGTTCAAAAATGTCTCCATTTGGTGCACAGATCAATTTTTGCAAATGGTGTTTCTATTAAAGTAATTCTGGTTTTGTAAACTTTTTAAAAAAATCAATCACTATAACACTTAGTTCTCTCTCATTTTCAATAGCAAAACTTTGACTATACTTAAAATAATTCAAACATTTCCATAAAAAATGCCGAATATTGAACCCATTAGCAATGTATAAAGTAGAGTATAGATATTTTTTTCCAAATCTGAAGATCATTCAAATTATAAACACAACTAGTCCACAAATTTGTCATTAATTTAAGCAGTAATCAATAAAATAAAAGTCTAGTCTGTCTGTATAGTTGCTTTTACTATTCATTCTGCTGAAAATCAAATTAGATTACACATGTTTATATTTATAAATCAGAGGGGGAAGTGAACAAATATACTTATATTATCTGTAGTAAATTTTGTACACTTTATTTGAATAGAATTTCTAATGATATCTAATATGCTTCTCAGCTTTATATCAAATTTCTTTGTGGCTATTGCAACATATATTAAATACAATTAAGCCAAAATTGATCAATTCTATCATGTGAAATAAAAATATCTGGGACTGAACCTTTAACTGATAATTACCAATGTCATAAATGTAATTAGCAGATCAATAATAAAATAACAAACATTACGGTTGATACATGTGTATTGTTTACAAAACAAATGTCATTACGATTCTTATCAATTACAATTATTGATTGGAAACCTTTTAGCTGATTTTACCACAGCGCAAGTGATTTAAAGTGATGAATGAATAAATAATGTTATATACAAACTTATATTTTACAATATTAAACAGTCTGAATCAATGATATACCAAGCAAGAGCAAGTACAAGCAAGAACCATATTTTACAACTAATCTTCCAGAGTATCTTCTCTATCTCCTTTTGCTTGGTCAAACCTCTGACTGTTGCTTGTAATAATGATGAAAGATGACTTTATTATGTGACACATTATTTTTTAAGAGTTTCAAGATTACAAATTCTAACACTCTACCCAACTGAGCTACAGATATTGCTTGAAAAATCAACCAATAAAAATCAACAAGCAAATTACTGCAGTCACAAAAATACTTGGCTGTGAAAAAGAAATCACAATTGTCATGATGATCTGTGCTGTGATGTTCATTTATTTTAATAATTTTACCCTATTGCCCTACATTTGTCAGTGTTAGCACGGCAAATACAGACAAAGAGAAACTGCCAACAAGTCTTTAAGTATTGTCAATATGATGAAAAAAGAGTGTGATTACATAACATGTATGTTAAAGCTTTATTAATCATGTAAACTGAACTTTATTTTTGTTTACATCTACTTTATTAATTGAAGAATCCAAAAATCAATAAATATAAATGAATGAATTATCTAACTTAAAGCTTAACCAAACAGAAAGTTGTCAATAACACCTAGAGTTGATTACAATATGGCATCAGATGTTCAGGACAAGTTTGACCTAGCTACAACATTGTAATGGCAAATTTAGACTTAAATTAATACCATAATGTCTGACCACTTTCTAAATTGATCACATTTCCCAACCAGAAGTGACACATTAAAATGAACCATATTTTGGACCACAAACTTCCCTTCTTTAAAATCATATTTCAAGGTAATAATATGTTGGATATATCAGCAACCCAAAGATAATATAAGATGCCAACTTTGAGTTAAAATTACAACGATTCTGAAACCACAGAGTCACAAACCATCAAAGTCTCATATATAACATATCTACCACGGTCTTATCCATATTTAGCAAAAGTTTTTTATGCTATGATTACACATGTTGAGGGATATAATGTTCCCAATTACCAGCAGCAGACAGATAGACATCTTGAAGGTCTTGGTGAATGACCAATACAATAATATGCATTATTAGTATGTCATAAGGGATTAACATACAATCACATCATGAACTATGTTTTACTCAAATACATAATTAAACAAAAATACATAATCTTTATCATACTTATCTATTTGAGAGAAAATCCAATCGTACAGTCGTATTTGGAGAATTTGAACCTATTTCAAGTCATTGGGTGAGATCAGCTGTACAAAAACATTAACCTACATATTGTCATATTGAAGAACCGTCAAACCATTTAAAAATCAAGGTATTGGCATCTCAAACACTTAATAATCATTTTATCCTAAACCTAACACAATTAAGCAACAACAATTGTTTATAACACCATAGTTTAAATAAACTGGAGTTGAAAATAAATATGCCTGCCAATCAATAATCCAATCAAGAATAATGTGTAGAAACACTTTTATAATGAAATATTTACAACCTTTCCTCAAGTTTTCAATCCTACAGTTCTTTTCTGGCACAACCAGACATAGCTGAGCAATACAAAGCTATCACCAAAAATGAATAAAAAAATCTGTCTTAAAGAATTTCTTGATCTATGTATTACATGTTGTACAAAACAGTACAATCTTAATAGTTTCAGGTACATATTAGCATTTTCACCTGAGGATATTACACTATGCAGCATGTAAGTGATTGTGATTCCTGGAAATGATGATAGTCTGGCATCAAATGATTAGAAATATTGTCTCCAGCAGTCTGTGACATGGCAGCCATTGGTTTTTATATAGTGTAGTAACTTGAAAATGTTTTTTTTTAAACAAAATAACTCCAGAATGTACAAATTATTTGTATATTAAATCAATAAATACTACAATTGTATCAATATTTCATATCAGACTAAAAAAAGGCCATCTACCATCGAAAAATTTACCAAATCACAAAATAGTTCACAACATGCTTGATTTAGGCCATTTTCATCAAATTCAAACTTGGGCTGTGAAAGAAAGACATCTGAGGGGAATTCACTTACATAGGCAACATGTGACAAAATGCTATAAATTTCTTTAAAATATAAACAGTGTTGTTCTTGAGGTGACCTTTTAATTTTCTTACTAAAAGATGTAACAGAAGAGAAAAACCTGACATAACCAATCAATTACTAGAATGTTCTATTAACTGTAACATTTACATGATTATATTCATTCATCCTATTAACTTTTAATAGTCTAGCTTGCAGGCCATTAGCAAAATTATCAGAAAGTGAAAGTATTAATATAATATACCTTTCAGAGATGAAACATTTATAACAGATGTTGATGTTTAAAGTAAGAAATATTTAACAAATATTGTAATTTCTTCAAGAGAATATCATAGTCAAACCCAACAACTGTTGAACGCTAGCTCCTAATAAGAGTAGGCCAAGACCACTGTCTTGCAAAATTTCCAAGAAAAGTAAGACAAAAGTCTGTATCAATTGTTACCAGTGATGTATCAATCTATCCATGTATTGAGCAATATTGTGCATGTATATTATAACTCACTGTGTTTGTTTTAGAAATTAACCATAACCTCCATCATCTATTAAATCTTTGATACTACACAGAATCAGGAACCAAGTGTGTTTTTCCTGATTTTCTATTTTCTAGAGATGAAATTCTCTAATACTGTATATTACAATATATATATATTATAGTCTATATAGAAACTATTGAGCACTTTGATAATGTTCATTAATCAAAATTTTCATATTTTAGAAAATCTTCAATTAGACATAGAACATGATAATCATCCAGAAATCATGGATGTATTAGGAAATATTAGGAAGTTGTGTCCACTGCAAATATCATTTTTTAAATTTTCTACTTTTCAGAAAATATCCAATAAAACGATAACAAATGATAAGCTTTAATTAATAACTATTGTTCCTTAAATCTAGCTGCACATAGTTTTTATGAAAATCTAGATAACACAGAGAAAGTAATAATCATGAACAATTTCTGTTATTTGCTCCACAAATTTAACTGCACATTGTGTTTCAGAAAATCTAAATATCACATAAAATAAATGGTAATGAACTAAGAATTCTGAACTATTTAGAAGTTGCAGTGTTAGTGGAACAAGAGATAATTAATCAGTTTTTAATGATATTATTGATCAATAAGGGGAAGTAGAGAGAAATCAAGGTAAAAACTATAGATTGGTAGATAGAGTGTCAATAAAATATATCACACTTTCTCTCATTATTAACTCATTAGTACTTACTTAATATATACATATTTCTCTTTTTACATCGCAGTATTTAGGTTTTCAAATGAGGTCAATGATCAAAACAATAAAATAACTATGGTACCATTTTTGTATTTTGTCAAATTGATTATATACCAAGCATGAATTCAAAAATCTTATGCTACACCTGATGCTACTCTTTGATTGAGTTATTGTTCATGTAAAGCTTTCAATGTCATTTTTATATTGGGGGTCAATACATAATAAATTTACTTTCTCGTTATTTTAAAAATAGGTTAAAATCAAAAGCCAGAAATCAAATATTTTTTACAACACCTTATGTTACTATGTGATTGTGTTTCATCAATTGTGTTCAAATGGAAAATCAGATATTTTTCAAAACTAAATGACAGTACAATGATATCAAAGCAGTTACATAGGTTCTCAAATACTTGAAATGTTAACAGCTCTTCTTATCAATGGCCAATTTTTTAAAAAATAAAACTTAGATGAACTGAAGATAAAAGATGAAAGGTTTAAAAATCTAAATATAAAATTGATTTTAGAGATTGTACAATCAGATGATTTACAATCGCTGATTGATTTAAGCCACCTGCACAACCTGTAGCATAAGGGGCTTCGATTTATTGTTCCATACAAAGGAATACATCTTTCTACCATGTTAGCCCCTTTGACAGGTATTATCTTGACCTATGCTGGGATTGAACTTGGGACATCCATAACTCCTACATTATATATGAGTTAAGTAATAATTGAATAAAACCAGAAGAGAATTAAAGGTGTGGTGGTATAAGACAAGACAATATTAAGTCATTATTTGTTATATTTTTTTTCTGAGTGACATGTTTCCACCCAGTTATCAACCACACCCTACAGCTCTATTGATTCTACTACTCATCTTGTACTAGAAGAAATCATTTGTTTCCAATTATAATATTCTAGAAGGTATTTAACCTTGAAAACCTTGTAATTAGCTTACTTACTATACAGATTCAACATGGATTATTCCACAGGAAATACAATAAAATGAAATTGTATTTTCTACTTTTCTGCTTCTTATTGAGCTAATGAAGACAGCAATCCTGTGTAATGTGCAGAACATAGGTATTGTTTGATAGCACACACAGTTATATTAAAGTGGGAAAGGTAATAAGAATCCTAGATGTTATGATTTGCTACTAATTTTGCATTACAATATAGTGATTTTAAAACTTATAAATCATGGAATTGATAAAATTATTAAATATCATTCATTTACACTATATTCAGAATGACAGGGATATTGATACAAAAGAGCTATTTTCACTGTTCGAAATCAAGGTGGTCAAAATTCCATCTGTACAACTTCAATTTTTATCAAATATCAACATAATAAACTTTATGAAAATCAGTCTATTGAAGTAGATGTGTAGTATTTCAATATGTGAGATCATAGAGGTTCTTGGAAATGTGAATTAAGTACATAGAGGTTTTTAGAAAAAAGATAAGATATAAGATAAAAATTGGTACGTATAACACTATGAAACTCTTACCTTGGGATTTTGAATAGAGCTCTTCTAGGATCGAAATCTGACAAGGGTGGGTGACCGTCTGCTAATTCTATAGCAGTGATACCTAGTGACCAAATATCACACCTCACATCATAATTATATTCCAATTGGTTTTCACATGCTATGACCTTCAAATATAGAATATATTACTTATAATCAGATATTGGTTAATCCAATAGACTGGATCCTTGGTGAGCTTAGACCAACAATTGTACAGGAAGGGATAATATAAACAAGGAAGTAACAAAGACACAAAGTCCATGAGAAATTGATTTACCTCTGGTGCCATCCAATACGGAGTTCCAACATGAGTTTTTCTTCGACCTAATTTTTCTTCTAAATGCCCAGACACACCTGTAATAAACAACAATGTTTTTGGTAAGTGTCTTTCAAATGTTAACACAAAGGCTAACTAATAGCAGAATTAATACAGAAGCCATCAATAGTCATAGTCACATAATAAACATAGTTGCTTAGGTGACATTGGTACCAAGACAAATCACTAATTAGTTGTGCTATAATACATGCATAAGTGTCTTTTGTATTGAAAAATTGCAAATAAAACTATTACGCTGACCAAAATTAAAACCACTTTGTGAGAGTTTTTTTGTGTGGATTATCCAGGCACAGAAATTAAATTATGACGATGAGAGAAAAAAACTTGAATAATCACTCTTTTTGACTTTTAATTGATGGGGATTGATTTGATAGCTTGAGATGCACAATTTGTTTTTTACACTGTTTGATGCAGTTTCTTGGTTTCTATACACAGTTATGAACATGAAAGACCTTTTACTGCTTTCACAAAACAATGTCCAATAAACTTGCGCCCTGTAAAATAGCTGCTAGAATTCTGTAATAACCTTGTAATCACTGGTACAGATATAATAATAACTAGAACCGTTATAACGGTACCGAAGCAGTGCGCATCCAACCTGATACATCGATAAAACGTTGCATTTTAAAGTCACAATGGGATTTCTTACCGGAAAGAAAAGCATCTAAACGTTCAATAGTAGAAAAAATCGTTTAAACCGTTTACCGTTCGGTAGTGAAAAGACGCAAGTATTACCATTCGGTACTAAAAGGTGTTAACATTCGGTAGTAAAAAGTCGAATTTTCAAATAGCTGTAAAGTTAAAAGTTCATTTCGCACAACAAAAATGAAAATATTTTTGGAAAGGTACAATAATTTGTGTTTCGGCCAAGAGGTCAACAGAGGTCAAATAAAAGAGAATATAAGCCTTAAAAGTGTTGAAAATTGCTGTTTTCGGACGTTTGTAAAAGCGAAAATATATGTCGGACATCAAAGATAAAAGTATGAATGGACATCGTAGATCAATAACCTTTGACCTTCTAAAGACCAAGATTATGCATGTAAATGGTCAAAATATCAAAATTTTATAAATTGTAAATCCTATTCCCTTTTTTAAAGTAAAAGGCCTAAACAAAATGTAACTCTATCAGATATTGTCCCAAATAGTGCTTTAATTTTTTGTAAAATTTCGATGGTGAAAAATGCAAACTTTTCGAGTTATAACAATTTGAATTATTTATGGTAAAGGTAAAAGTAACCCAGATTTGCTACGCCCACTGCAAAATTTTTGTGTTGTCTGTAATAATGTGTACAATGTCAAATAATGTTCAAAATTTCAAGTGTTTACAATCATTAGATCATTAGATATTCGTAGTTAAAAGTTTTTTTAAGGCAACGGTGACTGTCGGTGGATTATAGAAACCGTTAAAATTACGCAAAGTTACTATAGAAGTCAATACAAAATTTTCAAATTCAATTTTAATCAAAATACCAAGTGTTATATATCATTGAAAGAATAGATTGCGTGTAATAAGGACAAAAGATAAATTTTCGCTTATGTAAATTAGGTCACGTGATAGACCTTATCGGATATATCTCCTAAGGGGCAACATCCTTCGTTCAGGTCAAAAGGTCAACAAAGGTTAAATAAAAGTAATATGAGCCTTTGAAGTTTCGTAAATTGCTGTTTTCGGGCGTGTGTAAAACCGGAAGTATATGTTGCACATCAAAAATCAAAGTAAGAATGGTCATCTTAGATCAATGACCTTTGACCATGCAAAGGTCAAGGTCATTTACGTTAAAGTTCAAAAATGAAAATTTTTAAAATTGTTACACCTGTTCCCTTTATTAAACGCAAACAACTGTAATCTTATCACAAATTGTCCTAAGCTGTGATCTACTTTCATGCAAAATTTCTAGGATGACAATTGCAAACTTTGCGAGTTATGACAATTGCAAATATTTCAGGTAAAGGTAAATGCCCACCGGATGTGCCACGCCCACTTCAAAAATTTTAATTTGTCTGTGTTAAATAATGTTCAAAATTTCAAGTCTTTACAATCATTAGATCATGAGATATTCGTAGTTAAACTTTTTTTAGGGCAACGGTGACTGTTGGTAAATTATAGACACCGTGATTTTACGCACAGTTACTATAGAAGTCAATTTTTAAAACGCGCAATTTTGATCAAAATATCAAGTGTGATGTATCACACAAAGAATATAGAAGAATTTTTGTCGTATGTTAATTAGGTCACGTGACAGAGCTCTTCAAAGTTAAAAATCGTGATTTTCCAATGGCTTTAGAACCGGAAGTTAACGATGCACAACAAAAGTGAGGATATCATCGGATATATCTCGTACGGGGCAACAACTTTTGTTCAGGTCACAAGGTCACCAAAGGTCAAAGTCACTAGATATGAGCCTTAATATTTTTGACAATTACTGAAAACATAAAAAAAATACGAATCCAAAATTCAAAAATCGGCTTCCTATGTTTTGTTAGCAATCGATTGCAGATTCTTTAGAACCAAAATCACACAAATCAGATTTACCCCTGAAGCATAATATCGATTTTTACAAAAATTGGTCACATCAAGATGGCGTCTAACACGTTACTTCCGGTTCAAATTTTTTCATTCCAAAATTGTTATAGGGACAATTTTAACTAATTTCAAAAAGAATTTTTCAAATACCTACAAAATTCCGGAAGTTGAAATTTCAAGTTTAGAGGCGAATGAAGTCAAAACAGGAAGTGATATCAAAATTTTGAAAATAGATTTTTGTCAGGAATCAAAATGCTTATCTACTATTAAATTTTTAGACCGATTGAAATAAAATTGTAGAAGTTGAAAATAACGCTAAAATTAAAACAAAAAACGTCAGCGACAAAAGTCAAAATCTGAAATTTTATAAAGTGCTATCTTTTAGTCATTGGTTTAAAGTAATGAACAAAACAAAAGTTACGGTCAAAATAGATGCAGAATTAGAGCAGTAATTCGAAATACGTAATGAATGGTTAACGTCATACGTCATTTCCGGTTGGAAGAAAATGCGTCATTTTACATTTAAACAGTAGCGACACGCAAAGTATAAGAAATAATAGTGTCAGACAATGTGTGACATGTGCAGTTTTGGCTGGGGAGCGTGACCAGAAGTAGACAAAAAAAAAAAAAAAAAACAATTGCAAAACAATGCAGTGCGTTCGAAGAAAAAAGAAGTATTAAACCCAGTACTTACCAAAATCTAGTAATTTAACCTGCCCTGCTGTAGTTAATAATATATTATTGCCTTTTACATCTCTGTGCATTACATTATTATCATGGAGGTATTTCAGTGCCTATAGAACATTAGAAATATCTATATTTCAATATACCAAACCACCAGAATGATTGAAACAAACTTTAAGTACAGCTTTTTTTTGATAAATTCTAAATACAATTCAATTAAGACATCATTAGTACAACTGTATATATTAGGGGGTGAGAGTCGACACAAGGGTGACTCTCGAAAGCACTGGTACAGACATTAGAATTTTTCTTACTGTGAGGAGGATTCAAACCCACGGTAGCTAATCACCTAGCAGACGACAATCCAACTCGCTATTAACAGGGATATTTCACTGCCACAAAAAAACAGTGTTCCATCTTACAGTTAGAGGGGAGTATTGATGTTTACACAGTTTGATAACCCCTTCAAGGACATATTCATATAGCCTGGCAAGGACAAGGGGTGTAAATCTTTAAAATAGTCTAGATACTTAGGCTCTTGCATCAGACTTCATTTCTGAAAAGTGATACAGATAGCTGACCCTATCCAAAAAGCTGTTTATATAGCCTACAAAAATAGTTCAGCTTTCAAGCATTAAACTATAAACATAAATACTTACCACTAATGTTTCTTGAAGAATATATGCTATGATTTTTTCCTCTAATTTAGATCCCTCTTTCCTTAATGCCCTTGATAAGTCTGTGACAGACCCACCACCACATAACTGAAAACAAGCAAAGCTATTTTGTACCGACCTGAGTTGATGATGATGATGATGATATAATACAGTGAGCAATAAAAGAATTATCTATCTGGTCAGAAATATTTTGTTTTCTATTGCATTTCAAAGACCTTTACTCCCAAATACTGAAATTAGATAAACTCAAGAAGATATTATTCTAATTCAGTTGTCTAAATTTGCTTTGCCAGCTATTCAAAACAATTTACTAGTTATTCAGAACAATTTAACATCTACCTAGCACAATTTACCAGCTATCTAGAACAATTTACCAGCTATTCGGAACAATTTGCCAGCAATTTAGAACAATTTACCAGCTATTTAGAACAATTTACCAGCTATAGTTCAGTAATTTATCAAGTTACTCAATGAACTGAATTTCAGTGGCTCATGGATGGACGAAAGTTCTTGATAAATTGTAATGAAACAAAACGTCATGGGTATCATTCTGGAAAATTTAAGATGATTTTAGTGTTGCAGTTGTCTGATTGGTCAATCACTAAATTTTATTTTAAATTTTGTTTTATTATCCAATTAGATAACTGTATTTCTTAAAATCTGGATTATATCTTATCAATGTTGTTGAGAAGAAGGCCCTAAATTTTTTATCAGTTGGTAAAGCAGATATCTATTTAGACAGCTAAATTGTTTTTTAAAGGTTTTTGTGAACAAGTTCCAATGTACTTGTCCTGGGCGAAAAGAACAATCTACCTCCATAACCATCCATAGCTGATCTTCACCAAGGTCTAGAGTCTTCAGATACAAACCAAAGAAATCAGGAATATTGGGATGATGACTTAAATCTCGGAAAACTAAATACTCTTCTTCTATTTCCTCCACCACTTCATGTATAGATTCTAAAATCTTTACTGCTACTTCTTGGCCTGGAAGTATTCCATTAAGTATTATCAGACTCTCATAAAGAGAAGTAATACAACACGAAAATTAGCTTAACATACTATATTAAGTTGGATTTTATTTTCAAGATGTTTTTCTTGAGGTCAATATTTGTGATTTGATTACTAAGTTAAGTAGGATTTTTGGGGTTAAAATAAGAAAATATTAAATCCCAGTCATCCATTACTCTCTTTAATACATTTAAGAAATTATTGTTTAAAGTAGCTCATCTGTAAAGAATTTGTGTAGATGTTCGGTATTTTCTTAATCATTGAGAATTTGTTCTTAGTACTTTCTAGTTGTACCTGTATCATTGTTTTTAGCCAAGTAGACTTCTCCATATGTCCCCTCTCCAACAACATCTTGTAATGTCCACACGCCTTCAGGACTAGGTAGATTTTTAAAATCTATAATCTTACTGTACTGATGATACACCTTTAACATGGTCTCACTCTTCTATATACCTTTTACATTGTTCTGTAAGGAATAAACTTTTAACATAAACAAATGCTTACATTGCTTACATTGCTAACAGACTTTTGTCAGTAAAAACATTGTTTCAATATTTAATGTACAAGTGGAATGAGACACTTTTCTGCTCTTACACATATTTGATCAAAATATTTTTGATCAAATTTACTATGACTGTTTTACTCCAAAAACCATTCAAATCTTAATGCATGCTGGTAAGATATCATCATATTGTAAAGCAAAATAAATTTTATTTGGCAGATCTCCAATTTTTTCAAGCAGTTTTGTTGGGGGTTACAAGGGTTTTGTTGGTTGCTACATCAAATTTCAAGTTTCAAGTACCGGTACAAAGAATTTACAAGCAGATATTTTAAATGGTTTCCTTGTAAAACAAATAAAATGACATTGTGTTAGTATTTCTTTTATTCTTATTCTTTAACAATAATAATCAATAAGTAGAAGACAATATCATTCCTTATTTGGTAACAATAGAAAATTGATACTTCTGAAGTAATAAAATCTGTCTGATTTAAAGGAATACATGGTAGATAAGGCAAGGTTCATACTAAATAATGATACATATTATAAACTATATTTATAAAATTATGAATTATTTCGATCTTCACTGAACAGTTTGTTACACTGGATTAAAATATGTATAAGATGGAAACTTAAACCTCAATACTGCTAACATTCATATATTCAAAAATTTCGAAGAATAAAAATTTGATTAAAACTTCTATTCCATTAAAAGATACACTATTATTTTCATATTTGCTTGATCAGCTGTGTCAGTTATTACTGATTTTGATACATTATAATAACTGCATGATAATATATAACTATAAGATCCTAGAAGTGATGACAGTCAAATTTATTTTGTATGCTATGGTTGATCTGTATTAGAACCAGATGCCAGATTTTAATTCTGAAAGTGATATTGATAGCAGAAAATTAGCAATAGTCTGCTACTTTTACATGATCATAATTATCAAGATATATGAAAAAAAAGTAAAAAGATTCAAGACAGAAAATAATTTCGAATCATATACCATACATTATTAAACTACATAACATAAAAATTATATCTACCAGTACAAAATAAATCAAAAATATGTATTTTCACATGATTGATTTTAATATAGTATATGTTTTTTTACCTTAGATTTTAAAATGATTACTTACACAGATCTTTAAAAATACTTCCAGGAAGTGTATCATTATAAATTTACACTTACTTTAATATTTAATCAGTTCATTTGTTTGATGTTATAAATCATAAACTTTTCACTTTCAGGATAGTTCCTTAGCAACCAGATTTTTCCATATTAAATGTCATATAGTTCAATCAATTTAGCTCTATATAATATGTGACATATAGGCAACATTGGAGACTGGTTGAAAAATGTCATGATGGGTATTCCAATTTCACCATAAACTGGATTCCCTTAATTCATTAGTTAAATATAGAATAAAATAATTCAAACATTTTTTGATCATTCAAAAAAAAATGATAAGTTTTGAGAATTTCAGATCAATGTACTTTAAATCAAATAATAGCATTTTATAGGTTTATGTTGTTGTTAATTTCTTATTTTAATTACAAATCAAATTAAAGGGACAGATGCATCATTTTGGATGGTTGATTTGAATCTTGAATATAATGTAAATAATCTTCAGAAGTACTAGAAATTAACAAAATTCACACGATTCCTTCAAAAGCAACTCAAACAAGGAATTTCACATTATATTTCTGTATTTCTTTTTTATATGACAGTGTTTCAAGAAATGATGAGTCTTCACTTGTTCTTACTGAGTGGATTTTCAGTTATTTATGAAGTAAATTTACAAAAATTTCCTTTTTATTAGAAATAAAAATCAAAAGTTGTCAGATAGTCTTTGACATAATATTAATTGTTATCAATCAAGTCATTCTAAGGCAATCAATAATATTTAGAATTAATAAATATTCTAATTAAAATAAAGAAATATCACTTTGATAAATATGTTTGGAAGAAAGTTTCTTTAGTGATTAGGCTTGGTATGGTAAAAAACATAAAATATCAGATTGAAACTGATTTAAGTTTAAATGCATTTTCTCATTTATCAATAGCCTGTAACTAGTATCAAGATGATATTACATAATAATTCATATATTTATATTGTTATTGATTTGATGGGAATCTTGAATGAAGATTTAAGTACATTGGTTGGTAACTGGAATTGTTTATCCTTGCCCTGGTCCATGAATAGAATTTCCAAATTTAAATAAATCAGAATATCAGCATTAATATAGATGTAAAAGTCTTAGTTTGATATCAAGTTTTGAAACAAAACATTATAAAACACTATCCTTTCAGATGATTTTCAATAAAATTTCTGTCAGAAAACACAAATTCAAAAGAGATAATACCAAGTGGCAATAATTACATTTAAATCTGCACAAAGTTTATTTTAAGATTATTAGTTATATTATGAAGATGATATTCCAATTAATATAAAAATAATCAGAATAATTTCAGTATGATTGTACCTATTTCATATTTTTATTGAGCAAATATCCATACAAATAACCATTATACGAAAATCTTCTTGACTACTAGTATGCCTATAGACATAATGTAGATATATCGTTTTAATTTTTAACACAAAATAATACTTTTTTGCTTTCTGATATTTTATGTCTCCATTCAGGTTTTCTACCACAGTCCCATTCTAATAATTTTGAACCGAGTGAACCTAAAGCATGTCATGTAGAACCCATTTCTTGATAACATAACAAATTGTTTCATAGAGAAACCTAATCTATATATGACAACTATCTGACAGGTGATATCCCACAATTTGTACATTGACAAGAAACAGGATCTATATGACCACTTTGGTTATAAGAACAGGACTTTGGTACATAATATTACAAGATTACAATAGAAAGTGCAATTAAATTGCATTACACTGGGCTATGTCTGAAGGGTTAACTGGATCACTTATCATTACACAAAGAACAGGTACAGCCTAAATCTAATGGTTAGAATATTGACCCCAGAACTTGGTGATTAGAATTGACAACCAGGAACCCCAATTTTGTTACTTTAGTGTAGCCTGATGTGACACGAATTTCAGCCAATCAATGCCAAATGGACAATAGCTTCGACCCATTTATTTGGTGTGAAGCTTTAGATGGAATGGCGGATCAGTTTAGTCTGAAAGGATGACAGTCTATAATTTTTTTTCTATGTTTTTTTCTTTAATTACAGAAGAGCTGCACATAAAAAAAGATTAATAATAACCTAAACTCTTCTGCCTTTTAAGTTTGTGCATATATTGAATTTTGCCCATTTAATTAGAGTAAATTTATATATTAAGCTTCCAAGCATTATTGATAATCTAAGAATGTCAATGACTTTGCATTGATAAAACTAAAAGTGTACTGTATAACCATAATGGCATAAGACTGATCATGGTATTGGTTATTTCGTAAATATTGAATGGAAAGAGTTTAAATCTCAAAAGGACCTACCTGACCTTCCTCAATTTAGTTTACCACTCCCGCTAAACTGAAAGTATCGATCAAAGTCATGAAAAGGGTGTAAAAATTTGGATTTTGACAGTTCGGGGTAAACAACAAAAAAGTTTTGTTTAGTATGAAAGGCCTTCTGTTCCTCCACCAGTCTTACTGTAAAGAGTTATTAAAGGGGAGTAAATCCTGAAACTCTTCAGTCTTCAAAGTTTAAAAAGAGTTACCGGAAATAAACAATTGGAGTCAAATGGAAAACATGAAAACGACGTTAATCATCTGAAAATAGGAGCAAATCTAATAGTTCTGGTATTACTTTTTTTGATCTCGTACCGTACGTTTGCAGATTAGTTTCTCGTTTTCTTGTCTGAGACAAAATTGATAGAAATTGTTGTTAAGAATAAAATTTTTTCGCACAATCATACTTCTTTCTTTATAATTATCTCAAACTCTGAGACAAAACTTATGTTTGAACTACTACAACAATGCCCCCAAAATTGTCAAAGAGGTAACCCATTCTTCCAAATTTGGCATTAAAGAACCACAATACTATTTTGATTAGCATAGTTGATAGTGATCTCAAGGAGTTTTAGAGATTAAGCTAAAATTTAACACCTTTTTTTTAATTTAACACAGATACAAGAACACAATGTCAGAAACAATATACAAACAATAACAAATAAATGTCTCTGATTATTGAATATTCATGCCCTTAATTTTGAGCAGGTTCATTGCTAAAGCAAACAATTGAAGTTATTGTAACAGTCTAACCGATAAGCTTATGCCAATCAATCACAGGGATGAATTTACTAGCCGAGATACTTAAATCCTATAGTGAAGTTTAGTAACTCCTATAGACCTATGCATGCAGAGCCTGGCTTCCTACTGCGACTCTTGACTGGCTTTGGACTGAGTGACTGAACAACACTATAGAATGCCATCCTGAAACGAAAGACATTATTAGTGATTAGATCGTAGGACATTTGGATACTCTACTATAGAAGCACTGGCCAAGGTCACAAGAAGATAACATACTTCTTTGACATCAATTATCTATTTGAGTAATATGATTAAATTGAAATTCGACTAAAATTCGGTTACATTTTGTAATCCAGTTAAAGAGCAAAGTTAATCACAATGGATGAATTACAGAAATTAGAATATCTTTCCTTGGTTTCTAAAGTTTGTACAGAATTAGAAAATCATTTGGGAATCAATGATAAGGATTTAGGTGAGTAGATAGATTGTATTTGCTAAGCCTCTTTGTAAGATTGGCACTGAATTTAATGAGTTACAATATTATAATTATAATAATTATGAGTATTAGTTTAACACAAGGTCATATGCTGTCTATTTATTGACAATTATTATAATCCGATCTTTTCTGTAGACAGTGGGGCACAATATATGGGTATACTATTTATGACATTTATTAACTCAAAGTTTTGTATGACTCTAACAGGCATTGTTATCAAGAGAAATGTTTTACTATGTTTTTTTTTCATATGCCATTGTATGAGTACACCTATAAATTTATTGAACAATATGATTATACTTCTTGACCTTGTAAAACTGTAATCACAGTTTGTATAGGCTGCATTGGTAACTGATATGATGAAATTTAACTTTTCTCATAACAATAGCATAGGAATATGAAGATAGAAGATAATTTTTATTTAACATTTCTTGGGGATACCAGTGCTCTGATGATTTCTGAAGAGTAAGCTTACATAGCAAGTTAATAAAAACAGATTTTGTTATTTGCAGCTGAATATGTTATTGACTTGGCAGAGAAAAACAGTACATTTGATACATTTAAAAAGGCTTTGGATGAAAGAGATGCTGAATTTTCTGTAAGTTTGATTAATTATCAAGTATAAGCTTATTTGATACATTTTGTCTTGAGGACATGTGAATGACCTTTGAAACAATCCATATTATATCCAAGACCATGTTTGCCTTCATGAACACTAAATAAATCTCTGTTGGCTTACATTGCAGCAATAAATTTGATATATTTTTTTTTTGTTCAGGACTCACTGGTGGCTAATTTGTTAAGATTAATAAATAAAATGAAGCCAAAACCAAGAAAAAGTGATGAAAATGAAAAATCGTTTGAAGAAACTGAAAAAGAATTGGATACGGAAGATGTTAAGTTAAAAAGGAAAATGTTTCCTGGATTGGCCCTTCCCAATAATCCTGAAGTTAGGGTAAGTGATAACTGATATTGATGTTGATTCTTGCTTCTAGTGTAATTCAATGTACGTACAGAGAAAAAATTTCAGTTTATATTTGCATGAAGATTGCATGTGAAAATGTAAAATTGAGCATAAAGGAAACCATTGTGAATTTAGTATGTTGTACTTAAAAATGAAAATTATCAATTTGACCTCAAATAATATTAAAATCCACTTTATCTATGTCACTTGTGTGTAAAGTTTCGCTTTTGCTAAGAGAATAACAAAGAGTCTCGAGGGAAATTGTCATTTTATTAGTGCCGGGGTTCTCCTGGTGAAATCATGGTACATGTATTTCAAATTGTGTGTATATAGGATATGTTAGCTGATGAAATAAAGAAAGAAGATGAAGATGAAGAAAAGATGAAACCAAAAGATGAAAAAATAGCAGATGACATGATGGGAGAATTAGAGGCTTTGATGACACAAGCTAAACAATCAAGTGGAAAAAAGTACGCTATTGTTGTAATATTTTTTGATGCCTAATTTAATGTTAAAGTGACAGATGCACCATTTTTTTGACTAATTGTACTAAACCAATCATTAATAGTGTTCACAGCCTAACGTCGAAATATGAGCCTTCAAATCCATGTGTGTCCAGAATTATCTACGTTTGAATGTTAAAATGACGACTCATCTTTTCTTGAAACACTGCAATATATAGAATCTATAGAAATAGGAAATGAAATACTTAGATTGAGATATTTTGGAAGGAATTATGCTATTTTCGTACATTCTAGTACTTCTGAATGCTATTTAGTATATTCAAGACTCAAATCAACCTTTAAGTGCATTTATCCCTTTAAGCAATGAAATAGCTAAGATATATTCTGATTCCAAGGCTAATGTTTTTATGAGCGTTGACTTGAAAAGCTTCCATAATGAGCATGCTATTCCTGTATGAGAAATTCTTGGGTTTGCTTTCAAATTTTGATAAATATCTAGTCATTGTTCATGTGGTTATCTCATCTCTTGTGATTCAATTTCAGATCTCACAAAGAAAAGAAACGTGATAGAAGTAGAAGTAGAGAAAGAAAGAAAAAGTAAGTAAAGACTGATAGCTAATAAACTATGTTAGATCTGTGGATGCTCCATACATCATGGTCTAGCAATATGATTTAATCTTGATTTGATTTGAATTTATTTGGACAAGATGCTTGTGTCGTTTATTGTGATCCTAATCAGATATTATTGAAAAGCTGTTTAGGTTTGCTATCTAAAACATTTGATGTGATATTGTAGAAAAAGAAGATCTCCGAGTAGAAGTAGAGATAGAAATAGAAGTCGTAGTAGGAGTAGAGAAAGGTATAGAGGTCACAGTCGCAGTAGATCTAGAGAGAGACATGATAGATATGAACGTGATAGACACAGGTCACCTGATGATCGTGATCGAAGAAGGAGGAGGTCACGAAGTCGTGATAGAAAACATCGTGATGAGCCTAGAAGAGAGAAATATAATGATATTCCAATGGATCCAGTTGTTGGACAGGTATGACCAAAATTTGTTTTTTATGCCTTACTTTGCCCTTGCCATTTGAATTTACTTTATACTGAGGAAGGTTCAGATTTTTTTGTTATTTTCGACTATAAAATTTTGATTCTGATTTCAGATCTATCATGGTAAAATAATGACTATGATGCAGTTCGGATGTTTTGTGTTAATTGAAGGGTTGAGAAAGAAACATGAAGGTTTAGTACATATTTCACAGGTATGTGATATCAAATATGTTCATCAAGTTTTTATGCATGTCATCAGCACTTGCACAGTCCATTTTATTTTAACATCATCATTAAAAGGAAAAATCAGATGGAAACATTCAGTTACAAAAACATTTTTCATGATACTTTATATGTTGTATTAAATGTATTAAGAAGCTTATTTGAACACATCTCATTTTGTTAGAAATGTTTAAAAAAATGATAGTCATTCTCTGTACACTATTTTTGTTTTGAATGACAAATGCCAGAAATCACATACATGTTTGTCTTTCTTACCAATTGTCTGATAATTCTGCTTAAAGATAAGACTGGTTAGTCAATACTTATTACGTTTTAAGATTCTAGTCCTTTGCTAGATAATGCCAAACAAACAGTAATGAATTTAAGCCCCTTTGCAATAAATTCCTGGGCAGTTATCTCTAGTTCCTGTTAAACCATCAGAAACACTTCATCATTCATGCCACTGTTTCCGTACAATTAGTTATTCCTTTTAACTGATAAAGTTATGTATCTTTCAGCATCCATTCTTCTACAATTATTTATATCATAATTATGATTAAACATATGTAATATGTTGGAATGTTTATTTATAGCTACGTAGAGAAGGTAGAGTGACTAATGTTAGTGATGTGGTATCAAAAGGTCAGAAAGTTCATGTTAAAGTTTTATCATTTAATGGCAGTAAAACTAGTCTGTCTATGAAGGTAATTATTCTATATTTTATATGCTTTGGAATTTAAGTTTGCAAATCAAAAAGTCTTTCCTTCAATTAAATGGAAGGGTCATATAGTCATATGGAAGTTTAGCTAGACTGTTGTCACTGCCAGATCATAAGTAACATTCTCACTGCCAGTAATGATTGATGCCATCCCTAAAACCTGTGTATAATCAATGCCCCATAAACATAGATTAAACAAATTTGTTTAAATACATTGTTAACTACAGTTTTGGAAATTATCAGACCAATAGTTCTAAGGTAGTTTTTTTCTCATAAAAAAATATTGATTCTGAATTTACTGAAAACCTTCTATCTTGTTGATAGGATGTTGATCAAGATACAGGTGAAGACTTGAATCCGGGAAAGTCAAGAACTGCTGGTGGAAATGAAGGTAAAGCAGAGGAGACTGCCAGGAACCCTGATAGACCGTCCATGTTGCCTCTTATAGATGCACCAGAACAAGACAATTTGAATTCTGGTCAGAAGAAATTTAAACGTATCTCATCTCCAGAAAGATGGGAAATTAAACAGATGTTGGCTGCTAATTGTATTGATAAATCTGAATTACCAGATTTTGATGAAGAAATGGGGTTATTACCAAAAGATGACGATTCAGGTAACTAACTTTATTCCGATATTGAATTTATACTTGAATAAAGTGATATTCAGCACATAAGTGTTAAGACGATGCTGTGTGTTTTTTTTGTTTTTTTTTTTAGATATCATACAAATTTAGAACCTCCAGTAACCGTTTTGATGCAAATGTATTTTAAATTGATGATGTCAATTATGTGTTATACATTTTCTGATACCTACAGTATTGTTTTATTGATGTTGTTTGTTACATTCTAGATGAAGATATAGAGGTAGAAATCAATGAAGATGATGCACCATTTTTATCAGGTGCTGGTCGTCAACTTGTTGATCTTAGTCCAGTTAAAATAGTCAAGGTACAGCAATTAAGCTCTTCTGCTTTTTAAAAGATACATAAAATATTTGAGTTGGGCTTTTTGCTAAAGTTTAAGCTATTGCATGTTAGATACAGAGAAAATAAAGTCTTGCAACAACACTTTGGTCCATTGCGCCATATTAGGCTGAAGAAGTGGGCTGCTGATGTCTTTGTCTATGCATCTCTTTCATGGTTTTCTGATACTCTTTTCCTATTGTGCAACCTAGTAGCATATTGTACTCCATGTAACATAGAAAAATTAATTTGTTATTGTAGAATCCTGATGGTTCCTTGGCTCAGTCAGCTATGATGCAGTCCGCTCTACAGAAAGAAAGACGTGAGATGAAACAAGCTGAACGTGAAGCTGAGATGGACACAGTACCAGCTGGTCTCAATAATCATTGGATTGATCCTATGCCTGAGAGTAAGTTTTTTCCCTGTTCAAGGTTGTTAATATACACATAGAATTGGAGTGTTTTATAATTCAGATAGGCTTCCTGCTAGTTGTATTGTACTCACAATACACATCAGATACAGATGTCTCCTTTGAGGCAATCTGCATGGATGTGAAGAGAAATGCTTTGATACATGACTATTTTGGTTGGCCATGGATGATAAACTTTTGAAAATTTATTCATTAATGACATAAATATGACCCAAAAGAAGATTTTTAAAAACTTTGCAATATGAGACTGACAGTTGTTTCCAAACTGATATCTCAAAAATTATTTATTACAGCTGATTCACGCCAGTTAGCAGCTAATATGAGAGGTGTTGGAGCTGCACCACAAGAAGTACCTGATTGGAAGAAACATATAACTGGTGGGAGTAAAGCTAGTTATGGTAAAAAAGAAAAGAAATCTATAATAGAACAGAGACAGGGCTTACCGATTTACAAACTAAAAGATGAACTCATTAAGGTAGAATCATATCTTAATTAATTCATTAAACAATTACCAAAAAATGGTTGAATATTCAGAAACTGCAATTGAAAATAGTCAAGTCAACAGCCTTTGTTATGATAACCTTTTGTGAGATAATATTCGCAGGAAGTGATATTCTCTAGATTTCATTTTCTGTGCAATTAAGCTATCCTGAAGTATTTGCACCTCCTCAAGCATGATATCATATGTCCTCCTACTTCATTGTACTTCTATATTGTTAGTTTCATTGAAAACAGTTAAGACTGAATTGAAAATCTTCTTTATTTACCTAGGCTGTCAGTGACAACCAGATATTGATTGTAATTGGTGAGACCGGGTCTGGTAAAACTACTCAGATTACCCAATTTTTAGCCGAGGCTGGGTACACTACCCGTGGGAAAATAGGATGTACCCAACCTAGAAGAGTAGCTGCTATGTCTGTTGCTAAAAGGGTGGCTGAAGAATTTGGGTGTCGACTTGGTCAAGAGGTAAGGATGAAAATAATTTATTTTATAATGTTATAAAATGAATTTAAACTCCTTTGTCACATGAATCTTTTTAACCTAGGCTTCATATCTAATGAACTACAATTTGTGTGTTATTGTAATTCAGGTTGGATACACTATACGTTTTGAAGATTGTACGGGACCAGAAACTAAGATTAAATACATGACAGATGGTATGTTATTAAGAGAATGTTTAATTGATGGTGATTTATTATCCTATGCTGTTATTATGTTAGATGAGGCTCATGAAAGAACTATACATACAGATGTCTTATTTGGACTCTTGAAAGCTGTAAGTAAATTTTATTGCTACAGATCGGTCATTTAAAATGGATAGTTGTTCAGTTTCCATATTACTGCATCCTTTCTTCTAACAGACAAGATCCATAATATTACTTAAAATAATTTCTTTTCTCTGATTGATCGAATAGCTAGATTTAACAAAAATTTTAACCAAAATATACTAGTTTAGTATGTGGTATCTGCTATACAATGAATTTTATGTATTGTCTGCTCAGTGTGGAGGAATATGTTATTTTTTCTAACTGTGTATTTTTGTAGGCTGTAAAAAAGAGACCAGATTTAAAGTTAATTGTAACCTCAGCTACTTTAGACGCTGTCAAGTTTTCACAGTATTTTTTTGAAGCTGTAAGTATTCGCTTCACACTGTATCACTATTTCACCTAAAAAAAATGAAGTAAAATTTGTATAAATGTACAACCAAATATACTTAACATATGTGTTGCTTGCTTGAAATTTTGGCAGTTGAATCATGAAGGATGGAATTTGTCTGTACACCAAATTTATATATATATTTACTATACCTGGTAGAACTTATCCTGTAGAGATTTTATATACCAAGATGTCAATATATATTATATAATTATATTTTCAGCCTATATTTACTATACCTGGTAGAACTTATCCTGTAGAGATTTTATATACCAAGATGTCAATATATATTATATAATTATATTTTCAGCCTATATTTACTATACCTGGTAGAACTTGTCCTGTAGAGATTTTATATACCAAGATGTCAATATATATTATATAATTATATTTTCAGCCTATATTTACTATACTTGGTAGAACTTATCCTGTAGAGATTTTATATACCAAGATGTCAATATATATTATATAATTATATTTTCAGCCTATATTTACTATACCTGGTAGAACATATCCTGTAGAGATTTTATATACCAAGATGTCAATATATATTATATAATTATATTTTCAGCCTATATTTACTATACCTGGTAGAACTTATCCTGTAGAGATTTTATATACCAAGATGTCAATATATATTATATAATTATATTTTCAGCCTATATTTACTATACCTGGTAGAACTTGTCCTGTAGAGATTTTATATACCAAGATGTCAATATATATTATATAATTATATTTTCAGCCTATATTTACTATACTTGGTAGAACTTATCCTGTAGAGATTTTATATACCAAGATGTCAATATATATTATATAATTATATTTTCAGCCTATATTTACTATACCTGGTAGAACTTATCCTGTAGAGATTTTATATACCAAGATGTCAATATATATTATATAATTATATTTTCAGCCTATATTTACTATACCTGGTAGAACTTGTCCTGTAGAGATTTTATATACCAAGATGTCAATATATATTATATAATTATATTTTCAGCCTATATTTACTATACCTGGTAGAACTTATCCTGTAGAGATTTTATATACCAAGATGTCAATATATATTATATAATTATATTTTCAGCCTATATTTATTATACTTGGTAGAACTTATCCTGTAGAGATTTTTTCAGCCTATATTTATTATACTTGGTAGAACTTATCTTGTAGAGATTTTATATACCAAGATGTCAATATATATTATATAATTATATTTTCAGCCTATATTTACTATACTTGGTAGAACTTATCCTGTAGAGATTTTATATACCAAGATGTCAATATATATGTTATATAATTATATTTTCAGTCTTTATTCACTATACCTGGTAGAACATATCCTGTAGAGATTTTATATACCAAGATGTCAATATATATTGTATAATTATATTTTCAGCCTATATTTACTATACCTGGTAGAACTTATCCTGTAGAGATTTTATATACCAAGATGTCAATATATATTATATAATTATATTTTCAGCCTATATTTACTATACCTGGTAGAACTTGTCCTGTAGAGATTTTATATACCAAGATGTCAATATATATTATATAATTATATTTTCAGCCTATATTTACTATACTTGGTAGAACTTATCCTGTAGAGATTTTATATACCAAGATGTCAATATATATTATATAATTATATTTTCAGCCTATATTTACTATACCTGGTAGAACTTATCCTGTAGAGATTTTATATACCAAGATGTCAATATATATTATATAATTATATTTTCAGCCTATATTTACTATACCTGGTAGAACTTATCCTGTAGAGATTTTATATACCAAGATGTCAATATATATTATATAACTATATTTTCAGCCTATATTTACTATACCTGGTAGAACTTGTCTTGTAGAGATTTTATATACCAAGATGTCAATATATATTATATAATTATATTTTCAGCCTATATTTACTATACCTTCAGCCTATATTTACTATACCTGGTAGAACATATCCTGTAGAGATTTTATATACCAAGGAATCTGAGACTGACTATTTAGATGCATCACTGATTACTGTTATGCAAATACATTTAACTGAACCACCAGGTCAGTACCTGTCTAAATAGTTTGCGATATGATTTTTAGTTTTATTTTGATTTGCTTATTTTGTAAATTAATGCTTTAAAAACAACAGAAGAACGTAAAAAAAATCTATTTCAGTTTCAGCTGGTTCAGATGCACTGGATTTGCCTGGAATATCAGAGCTTCTTACCAGAAAAAACTTAACTGTGATGTGATGAAATTGATCAGTCAGATTTATAAGAGAAAATTGGTTGCAAAAATAAACAAAATCTCTAAATAAGTGTTAGAATTATGAAAGCAACAGTCACATTGTGTGGTACATAAATGAATAAATAATAATAAATACCTTCTGTTTATTCAGGTGATATTTTATTATTTTTAACTGGTCAAGAAGAGATTGATTCAGCCTGTGAGATATTATATGAACGTATGAAAGCTCTGGGTGGTGAAGTACCAGAGTTAATTATATTACCAGTGTATAGTGCTCTACCAAGTGATATGCAGACTAGAATCTTTGACCCAGCACCTCCTGGTTCAAGAAAGGTATGTCTTAAATCAGAATGGATCAGCTGGTCTTCCAAATATACAATATGATAAATATAAGGTCTTATATTGTTTGAAGTTATCTTCAGCAGCATATCTCAGGGAACCGCAGTTGCTCAGTGAGTTAGACGCTTGCTCGTTAACCTGAACATCCATGGTGCAGAAAAGTAGAATGTAAAACTCCAATCATTTTATTTCATTTTTCAGAATATCTCACCATAATGTTCATGTGTTGATTCCATGTTGAATGTATGTCAAAATATATAAACAGCTTTTATGAGAATGATTTGTTAATGCAAATTAGATCATACTTTCAGTTAGGGTCTTAAGAAGGCCCTATTGAAAATTCATGCATTAGATGACACCGCCACCCAATCAAATCTCTTCTCTCCAATGCTGGAATTTTGTGACGCACTCTGAGAAGCATTAGACACTGAATCCTTCTTTTGTTGCATCATCACATTGACTGGCAGTGTCATCAAATGAATGAATTGTCAAGAGGACCGTCTTAAAACCTTAACTAAATTAAAGATAAAGGTTAATAAAATACGAAATGAAAGTTTTGTCTATTTTATAGGACTGGCACTTGTCAAATTTTTTTCAATTTGCCTGCAAGTCTATATTTTATGATTTCCAAATCCAACTAGCCCCATATTCTGTGCACTTTAGGTTGTAATAGCAACCAATATTGCTGAAACATCATTAACAATAGATGGTATATATTATGTGGTGGATCCTGGGTTTGTCAAACAGAAGGTATATAATTCTAAAACTGGTATGGATCAACTTATAGTAACACCAATATCACAGGTAGGTCAGATTTATATCATCTTAAACATGGCTGTCTGCAATCAAATCTTTATGAAATGGATTCAGGGTGTCTTGAAACCTGCCCAGAAAAAGTTTGGGTATATTGTCATCATGATTTAATAAAAAATAACAAGATGAAACGATATATAAAGTTATATTTAGTCATAGTTCATTACCAGTTAGAAATTTTCTTTTATGAATAATAAATGTTTGGAGGGGCCTTCATGGAGGGTTGACCAGAAATAACATGATAACATGATGCTTTTTCAATTTTCTGGGTTAACTGATGATCCATAGATTGCTGAGTTTTCAGTTGCCTTTGACAAAAATCAAAGAGTTCATTTCAATGTGAAGTAGAGTCCTAAAGTTAGGTGTTTGAACAATGCAACTGAAATAAGAAATACAATTGCCTTCATCATACTTTTAGAAATTCATTCTATTTTTTACAGGATATTTGAACTCTTATCTTTGCCTAATTCATAAGTGATGTTTATGGAAGACGACTGATCATTTTAATGAGGAATTTAATATTTGTATTTTAGGCTCAAGCCAAACAAAGAGCAGGTCGGGCTGGTAGAACTGGACCTGGTAAAACCTACAGATTATATACAGAAAGAGCATATCGTGATGAAATGTTAGCTACTAATGTTCCAGAAATACAACGTACCAATTTAGCCAGTACTGTCTTGTCATTGAAGGCTATGGGTATCAATGATTTACTGACATTTGATTTTATGGATGCGCCACCAATGCAGACATTGATATCAGCCATGGAACAACTTCATGCTCTCAGTGCTCTAGATGATGAAGGCTTGTTGACCCGTCTTGGAAGGAGGGTAAGTACCTTAGCCATACACCGACTAGCTGCAATTATCAATTCTAATTTCAGTAAAATAAGGAAATGCCTGGGTCTGTTGTAAAAAACTGCATAATTTTCAAAGGGGTAGTACTCAGCAGCTTCACAACTTAACTTGCTGATGATCAGCTGGGTTTTAGAATTGTTCTACTATTCTACTGTATTCAAAACATAGGCATTCAAAGGTTGCTACAAAATTCTCTTCTTTCAGATGGCTGAGTTCCCATTAGAGCCTATGTTATCTAAAATGTTGATAATGTCAGTACATTTAGCTTGTAGTGATGAAATATTAACTATAGTGTCTATGTTATCTGTACAAAATGTCTTCTACAGACCCAAGGTAAGAAAATCATAAATACTTGCAATATACTGTGCAATGCTTATAATTGTATAGATACTAGTTTTGGATTCAATATTTGGTATATTTGATAGACATGTGTGCAACTAGATACAATTAAAAACATGAACACCCACTGTATTGAGGTAGTAATGAACACAATATAAGCCTCATTTGAATGGTAAAGTTTCTAGTGACAATTACTTGTACCTTAAGGTAAATTGGACTGCTTGTGTTTGTATTGTGAATCATAGTGAAATGTACACATATGTCTTTACTAGATAGATATGCTATACTTGAAATGAGCAACTATTTATAGAAACTGCAAATTACAAATTATGTAAAAAAAAAGTAGTCATCCCTATTTTGGATACTTGCATTCTTCTATGATATGTAATATCCATGTTCACCTTCAGGATAAGCAAGCCATAGCTGATCAGAAGAAAGCTAAATTCCACCAAATGGAAGGAGATCATTTAACTCTATTGTCAGTGTACAATTCCTGGAGAAACAACAGGTTCTCTAGTCCATGGTGTTATGAGAATTTTGTACAGATTAGAACTTTAAAACGAGCTCAGGATGTGAGAAAGCAGATGTTAGGTATCATGGACAGGTAAGTTTGAACTTCCTAATGTAAACTATCTTGAATATTCGCAGTATAGAATCTGTAATAGTCATGCTAATACAATACAGAGTCATGTCAAGATAATAGAAATAATTACATATACTGACAAACTGTTCTATCAGTGGTTGTGTTGTTATTAGATATTTGTGTTGTATATTTAAATATTTGCTTTGCCTATTGATAGAGCTCAATTTCAGCTATCCATAGCACTTGCAGCACTTTGAATTTGGAAATAAGTTCCAATGAATCAAGTTACCAATTAAAGTCAGTTCAAAACAAATACACAGAAGTCTGTATATATTGAATCTCATATGACATGTTGGATCATGCATTTTCAGAGTTGAGTAGTTTCATATACATATATTTAACATTACAGACATAAATTAGATGTAGTATCTTGTGGAAAACATACAGCCAGGGTACAGAAGGCCATTTGTAGTGGTTTCTTTAGAAATGCTGCTAAGAAAGATCCTCAAGAAGGTTATCGAACTATAGTTGATAGTCAAGTTGTGTATATACATCCATCTAGTGCTTTATTTAACAGACAACCAGACTGGTAGGTTTGATTGTTTACTTTTCTCTTGAAGTAAAGCAGAGATTACTTATTTATTTATTAACATTTTGGTAGCGTTGATAGCATGGTAGGGTTATGCTCATTCTTTGGCAACAAAATTAATTTTATTTTATCATGTTGCAGAATTATATTTGTAAATATTCAAAGTTACTTAATGGTTGGTTGGAAATCTAAATTTGACAGTTTCTCTGTGAATTTTGTGTACAAAATTTGCAGAACACTGCCTGCACTTTATGTTTAGTTCAGTTAATTTCTAACCCCAAGGTAATAAATATAAGTGATTGGAATTTTTAGGTTTTTGTGGGGAAGTTGGAATAAACTCTCTTTTCCTATTGCCTTGACATTCAATTTAGATACTTATATCATTTTCTTCAGGGTAGTGTACCATGAACTTGTACTAACCACTAAGGAATATATGAGAGAAGTAACAGCTATTGATCCTAAATGGTTGGTGGAGTTTGCTCCTAAATTCTTCAGATTTTCAGACCCAACTAAACTCAGCAAACAGAAAAAGCAACAGAAGATTGAACCTCTCCACAATAAATATGAAGAACCCAACCAATGGCGTATTTCAAGAGCTTTCAGGAAATTCCACACCAAAGTTACATTTTAGGTTTTTATACTTGAATTTTGGCATAAATGAAATTTTGTGTATGCTTGTGCTTTTTGAAATCTATGTGTTGTGTTGAACCAATTAGATTAATAAGACATTCTGCTAATCCAGATGGCATTGTTACAATTTTTTTGATTCCAAATAATAATGATGAATTGTAAACAAGTGAGATCAAAATTAAAGATCTGAATCATGTACCCTATTTAAAATTATGTAAAGCCTTTGTGCAGGCATTACTATTCATCTCATCTTTACTCTATAGCTGAACAAGATATCTTGGCTAGAATCAAGTTTATTTATTACAGATCTTGAAAAAAAAGGTCATATTTATGTATACTCTCTAATTTGTCTTCAAATATATTTTCATTCTAAATTTTAGATTTAAATTAATGGATAGTTGTCAGTCTTTACATCACTATGTGATTCCGTTTTTTTTTAAATTCAAACTACTTTCTAAATCGAAGTTTGACAGTAACAAGTGTGAATCATGATAATTATGTTCCATTAACTAAAGTGGCTTCAAGGTCCAGATTAAATGACCATACTTATATACTTACTTAGTGATGTTATGAAGTCAAATAATTATTGTATATGATAATATAATTAGAAGAACAAATGTTTGAATTGTCTGTATTTGAAATATTGGCATTTTAATAATATTTCATCATTGCTGTTGAGGTGAACATTTGATCTGCAAAAAAGTTATTTGATAGCTCTACAGGAAATTTTAAATGTATGATTATGTAGAAATGTAAAAAAAAATAAATCTTATCTAGTTATAAAGTGAATTTTGGTGACTAAAAATATCCACCATTCTCTTTTGAACATTCAAAAGGTTGCATATTGGTATTGAAAATAAAGTGTTGTCATCTATTATACACGCCAGATTGAAATTCGACCCCATTCAACAAAAATAAACAGTAAGATATTTCAGCTTAGTGTCTGTAAAAAGAAAACGTTCAAACCTGTTTTTCAATGCCTCGCAGATTTCTCGCGGAAGCTTTTATTTTTGAACAAAAACGAATGAAGAAATCATACCAACGATTGTATCGTACCTCCCCATGTATAATACATATGCTAAACGTACGTAAATGTGTGCAATAGACACGTAAAAACAATATAATCTAGGTATGTTATGCATCTGTGTAAAGTGAGCAATGTAAATGTAAACATTTATAGTACGCTCCAAAGTAATCATCGGTGTAAAGAACGCATCAGATTATAATAGTATCAGGTAATAATACTAGTGTATAAAACACACCGGTGTTTAGTACGCACTAGATTATATTACGCATCAGCGAATAGTAAACACAAGTATATAATAAGCACTATAGTGTATAGTACGAACCAGTGTTTTAGTTAACTCAAACAAATAGTACGCATAGTATAGTATGAACCAGTATACATTACACTCCAGCGTATAGTAGTCACTCCTGTATAGTGCGCATTAGTGTATAGTACTCACTAGTTTGTAGCATACATTTGTTTATAGTATGCATAAATAATTAAAAACGCACCAATACATTGTACCCTTTAGTACACGAGTTTTTAGTACTCATCGGAATATTAAACGCACAAATACAAACTACGCAGAAATACACAATAGTGTATATTATGATCAGTTTATAGTAGGCACCAGTATTAAGTACTCACCAATACTAGTACATACCATTATATCGATGTATGGTAGACACTGATTCAGAGTATGCACCTTTATATTTTCATCTTGAAAATAGGGATGATACCTCATAGTCGAAAGATTGTAAAATTTCTGTTTTGTTTTCGACACGTTAAACATTTATTTAAAACAAAAATTATAATTCTCTCGGTCCAAAATTTGATGAGTTTTGACGATTAGTACACACCATAGTTTAAAACACAGTGGTATAAAGTACGCACAAATGTATAGTAAGCACCAGTATATATAGTACAAACACACGTCTATGTGTATACATGGATAGTAAGCACTAGTGTGTAATATACCCCCAATAAACTACTGTTTATACGCATCAGTTTATAGTACAATCCTTTGTATAGTACGTACGAACCAATGCATAGAAATACCAGTAGAAATCTGCTCTTGAAGGAACATTTATCAAACATTCTTATCTGTTTTAGATATCAATATTCATTTTTAAGCAGGGCCATTTATTTTGTCTTTCAATTCACCTTGATCAAGGTCGGTCGAATATTTCTTCCTATTGGACAATGTCAGTCTTTGACTACGTGACTCGGTAAACGTGTATCAAATCGAAACAAGGATACAAATTGCCAACACAAAGTTACCGCCTTTGTGTACAGTGCGCATACCGACAAATAATATCATATATCAATTACAAACTTATACATGTAAGTTTCAATTTTATATTTTAATTCTTAATTATTTCATTATAAGTTCATTTACATATAACAATATAATATAATAAGGTTAGGAAATTATTATCGTTTTCAAGGCGTGTAAAGAGAATTCATCAAAATCGTGAATGTAAAATAGCCTAAATATTACAATAATTGTTAAAAAGTTGCGAAAGATTTGATGTCATTTTGCTTGCTTATTTATACCTAGGATACCTGACATCTGTATTTATCGGTTAGTATTTGCCTTGGAGCTGTTGAGAAAATGTGTATATTAGGAGTACCGAACATGTCGATTGGATATTAAAAGAATTCAACAATGATCTAAAAAAAATTGTTAATACTAACATTTTTTGTCGATTGTTATCTTTAATGTGGTCTTGATATTTTTTCCTACAGAAACTTGTAGTTCCATGCAAGTTTTAAAAAAAGTGATTTCATCATATAGTAGTAAGTAGCTTTACGTTTGTTCCAACTGTAGAGTATAAAAGAAGCGAAATCACTCGGTATTCGACCCTGTTTCACAAAAAAATCTATCAATTTGTGGGATATTTCAATATATTTTTCTACACTTAATGCATTTTTTTTGCCTCGCCTATATTCTACCTTATGATATCGAAAATGTGTAATCATTTTCATAAAATAGTAACTAATTTGTTTATGAATTTCTCATTCAGTTTTAAGAAAATTCAATTCATTCATTTACATTGTCATCTATTTATATCTTCTCTAAACCATTCATATCAATTATGTCCACTGTCACCTTAGAAACAAGAAACTAGATCTAACATTAGTTCTATAATAATATAATATATTTGATTAAATGTCGCAGAATGACAGAATCGTGATAACAATAATGGCAATTGTCACCAAATTATCGAAGGACACATCAGCAAATTCATAGGTTTTATAATGTCGGTATATGAATTGGTCACATTCAACCTAATCCTTATTTTAATTCAAAGAAATATATCGTAAATGATCTGGAAATTCCAATGAATTACCCACAGATATTCAAAACTACCAAACATCAATGGAATTCACTGCAGAGTTGGAAATTTGGTAGGGGAAATTACTTGTTGTGCAAATTGCATATTGACTTCCTGTAGTGATATCCAGAAGTTTTGTATAAATAAATGTAAAAACATTGTACAATGTCAGAATGTTGGGATCTGGATGGAACCATTCGCCTACAGTTTTTGTAAAATTATCGACGAGGCGACGCAGCAAAATTGAGCGCTTCCACTGTTATGACAGTTCTTTGTAGATTTGAAATTTGCGTGTAGTATACTCTTTGCATTTGACAATGCTGTACCAAATGTAATAAATTGTTATTTTTGGACTTGCATCAAAGTTTATGTAATAGTAAGCCATAAGGAACTAAAGTGAAAGATATGAACATGTCATATAAGTCCTGTGCCAACAAAAATAGAATATAGATTAATGATGATTTATTTTTGACTAAAAGCATGATTAATAATAAAAGAATGATTAATAGGTTTACAAGTTAATTGTTAGAACGCATGATTAATAGACTGTGGTTTATAGCATGAGATAATTATCTTAATTCATTTGATAATAAAGCAACTTAAATAAAATAATGAATCTGGTAGGTCTATACCTGTCAGAGCGAATTTAATTTGATGTTAATTACTTGTTTTAAAGGCAAAATCAAACCGTATATATATCTATGGCAGATCCATCGAATTAGATTAACAAACTGATCAGTACCTTTAAACAAATGTCAACCTGCATTACCCGTTATCAAATATTTTTAAAATTAACGAAAGGAATAATATGAGTGAAGAGCCAAATGTCATATAAAGCTAAAGATATCAAACCCATTTGAAAATTTACTTGCACGGACGAAATATTTTTTGATTAACCATAATCAATTTTTTAACAACGCTAAATACCACAGAAAAATAAATTTGAAATATTGACATCATCATTGAAAGAAAAAAGTATGCATATTAAGTAAAAAGAGCATTGACATGATGATATGTTAAAGGAAGATTACAAATTATTAGCTATATATAGCTCTATTTATGCTATTTTAATCTCGTCCAAGTAATAGTAGTCACAATAACACTGTGCAATACACACCTTTATGCAAGATATTAAATAAAAAAAAGTCGTCTAACAGTGAAGTGAATATCAAATACAGATATTACAATAAATGTAAATATATTAACGAACAAAACGAAAGTCACATTGATATCCTTTTCTTTCATTTTCAAACACAAAATGGCGAATCAAAGTTCAACAGTTCCTTAAATGTTTCTTTTTGGACGGACTAAGTTTACAGAAACTTTCGTAATTCGTTTCACACTGTTTGAAGATGTTTTTGTTTTATTATACACTATATCTTAACAAAAACATTTAAAGTTACTTTTCATACATCTACGGTTGAAGTTGAGACCTGAAACGATGTGTCGTATTTAGTTAAAAGAGCACAGTCTGGTTGTTGATGTATACATCTCATGTTCGGGCAGAAAGTGTAGGTCAGGTCGACAAACCACATGGCTCTACAGTTTTATAAACACCGAGATAGATTTGAAACCACATCCACTAATAAAAGCAGATTTAATCATAACTGAAACCATTTGGCTTCAAATTCTTTTGAGGTTAACAATTACCCAAAAAATATCTTTCCAATTAATGAAATAGTATAAGTTTACCGGTGACAGTGATGCTATGTCGGGCTATGTTTTCTAACTCTTAATATGAAATTAAAAGTCTGTAGAAAATTTAATTACTGATAGCAGTTAAAGTGTTTGAATGTTGGTAACAAAATTAAATCGGTGTGTTATTGGATCATCCTGGAAAATGATTTAAATGAAAACATTGCCATATAATATCCCGATACTTTTTCTGGTCACTCCTTAATGTCGTATCGATCGGCATGCAATAAAATTTGAATCAAATCTGTAATATCATCTTAGAGACATCATTAATTTACGTTAACACTTTCTGTTCATTGATGTACACAATTTTAATACCGTTCCAAAATTCAAAATATAATGTTTGAATCCAGGAGCCAAATAGAAACTTGTCTGTATTTTTTTATGAATTATGTAAAGCAGATGTCTTGTATTTGTTCAGTTTAATTGGGAATTGGAATATTATGTTTTGTTATCTCCTGATAACAATATTATTGATTGTCTTCACCAACATAATTATGTTATCGTCCTCGTCATATCATTCCTTAATATAGATTAAGAATATAGATTCTTTATTTCGAACTTTCTAATTTTACATTTTTATAACACAAGAGTAGCAAAATCTTATTCGGCCGCTATCACTATTTGCCACGTCTCAAAATGGATCCCTAGAGAAATAGAGAACCGCGCTTTGCGGTTTTGAGTCTGGTTTAGGCTTATATCTATCGTATTAGTATTTCAGAATCATGGTTGGTCAATTTCTTGACAAGAGAACGAGATGGGAGAAAATGCGACACATGATGAGAGTTAACCCAGAAGTAAGAATATAACCGAATAACTAAGATATTCTTCACAATAACTTATAGCTTGACTTGACATATATAGTGACGGTTGGATATGGGAAAGAAAAACTTTATTTGAACTCTTACGAGTGTTTAGTCTCTTCCGCTTTGAAATAAACATTGCATTTAGTTATACCCTTGTTAGTATTGATGTGGATAACTAGGAAATGTGTTTACATTTATTTTAAAGACTTCACTTATTGAGAGCATTTTGTGATATTTTTTGTTGTCAAAAAATTGGTTATAATGTAACGATATTGTTTACTTCAGTCAGTACCTATGATGGTGTTTGTCGGTGCTGCGTGTATTATGGGAGGTGTTTTTTGTGTCCATTCTCTTTATTTCAAACCTGACGTTTGGTAAGTTTAGATACAATACATAGTAATTACCCATAGTATTGTGTTAATCATAAAATAAACTAAGAATTTTTATTCAATGAGTTTAAATTTCTGTTCGTGCATCTTTTCGAGCTATGCTAACACGACAGCTAAGGTCAATATCCTAGTTTTCAGATATCCGACTGTTGACCGAGTTATAAAGTTCCTAATCTCAAACCAATCCGAAAAGACATTTGTACCATAATTGTCTTAAATTCTAGGATAAATAAATATTACAAAACTCAGCCATCTAAACGCCTGGAACATGATGACGTCAGGAAGGTAGGTTTAAATAATTATTATGTGTCGATCTTCACATCTGAAACAATCGATATATTGCTAGCAGGTCCTTGTCGATAACCCAATCTTTTGATACATTTTTATCAATGACTTTTGAAACACCATCTTGGGTTGTCGCATAACATAATCGTTTATGTAGGAACCAAACGTAGTTACGTTTGATGAGGTTTATGAATGCTTGTGGTTTACAGCTAGACAAGATTTTCTAATCCTTCTCTATCTCAACCATCGCTATATCTCGCTTTTCTTCTTAGTTTCATTTCTGAATAACTGTATAATTAATGTCAGATATAAACGTAAAAGGTGAATCGCCATTTCATTTTGTAAATAAAATACTCGTGGTCTAAATTATCATTAACAATTAAATCATTTTTATATTCTTATCGTTCTATTTTATATTTCAGTATTTTACGTTAAGCAGTAAACCTGTTTTAAGGCCTGAAACAGAAGAAGGTGATTCTGATGAAATCCGTCAACTCAGGAAAGAAATTGGTTTTTAATTAACTATAAAATACAGTTATTCTTGTGAATTATTGACTTTCGATTTCGTTCCTTTCAATAGAATTCTGAACAGCCTAAATATTTGTACAAACTGAAAACATATTTGGAACTTTTTTAGTTCTAATTGCAGAATCCTGTTGTCGGTTTGTCTGTTGTTTTCTGTTGTTATCTGTTGTCGTGTTGTCTGTTGTTATCTAATGTCGTGTTGTCTGTTGTAATCTGTCCTCGTGTGTGTGTACGTGTATATTATAAGGGAAAATATTTTTTGAATTGTAGTGCATCTGTAGCTTAAGTTTTGAAAATTGTTAGACGAATATAGCAACAATTCTAACAAGAATCTGCATAACACAATAATTTTACGAATTAATGTCATTTCATTTTCAAGTCTTCAGGGAAAATAAGCGATTCAAGATTTCTTGCTTCATCCAAAAACATGCTAGACACACCTATTCTAAAAAGATATGTGAAATATGCCATCTTTTCCATTTGTAAATGTAAATAAACGTAATTATTAAAATTATGTCATTGCAATATGCATCCTATAACATGGGGGCCTTTTTCTTGAAAACTTAAGTAAGGTAAAGAAATACAGTGATCTTATTGGAGAATAACACCTATCTTAAAATTGAGTTAAGTGATTGACCAATCGAATGATGCGAGATGATTACCGAGTTTACCGATTGTACAAGATAATTACATATTATCATATTATAAATCAAATAAATGTCTCAGACAGGATATCCTTCATTGACCAATACATTTTGCCTGGATTCATTTTAAATTGAAAAAATTTAAACAATCATGATAGTAGTATGCAACAATTCTTAGAAATATGAAGAACATGCTTGGATTATGAGAGACATAAACCATTAATCCGATTACCGAGTTTTTTTCTTATGTACTAAGTTCGGATAAAATTGATATTCTTGTATCCCGTGGAATATAGCCCGTGGAATAACAGTCTAATTAAAACTAAACTAACCCTAGACTTCCGTTTGTGTTTTTTATTAGTTTTTATTTTTAGTATAACCACTTCAGAGCACGGTCTAACGACTGGACTCTTGAACATTTGTCAAAATAACCTTTTGACCTAATCTGATGACATTTACTTTAACCAATCAAATTCCTCCAATCTCTCATAAAACACCAACGATGGAGAAGGCGTAAATTTGATTGGTTAAAACAGGTTAGTACTAAAAGGTAATTTAACAAATGTTCAAGACTACTCTCAAGTGGCTACACTAAAAATAGAAACTAATAGAAAAAAAATGAGACAAAAGTTGGATTGAATAAATATGGTATTCACAGGCTGACATCGTTTAAGGCATGCGACTTATTCATTAATAACGCTCAATATGGCCTCTGTCAGGTTAGCCTGTGAAGTAGAAGTATAAGGTCTAGTTAGTACTGTGTCATAAAAACCAGATCCAATCGTTGTCTATGCTTATTATGCTACCAAAATGTCAAATAAACAGCTATACACGGCTATAAACAGACACTGCAGACTTATCATAGGAAAATTTATAGATAGTGGGGTCGTGTAAAAAATAATATATAGCCATCCTCAAATACATCTAAAACAAATCCACTAGCACCAATATTGCACCAAAATCCGACATTCTTCTAACGACCCCTTACTCGCATGTTAGCTACACACTGTGCATATTCAAAATAAGTCATTAGTTAAAGACTTAAAACTGTACAGTAAACTGTAACAATCTGTGGTTTTCC
The DNA here is from genome assembly GCF_000327385.1 of Lottia gigantea. Classification (NCBI taxonomy): domain Eukaryota; kingdom Metazoa; phylum Mollusca; class Gastropoda; family Lottiidae; genus Lottia; species Lottia gigantea. The sequence goes on along the minus strand of NW_008710984.1, from coordinate 72,175 downwards.
CTTCGGTGCCTGTGGGGTTTTGAGAACGGGGAATTATTCTACAAGAACTTCACCTATATTTGCAAGAGTGAAATCCAACACAAGTTGATTTCAGGAAACCATTGAACACTTAAAATGGTTTACGTCCGTTATTAAAGGTGATTAAAAATAAACTAAATGCATTATCACATTATTTATTTATCAAAATGAATCATCATTAAATACAATAAAGTAGCTAAATATGAGAGAAAGAAATATTAACATTTTTCATGACGTTTTACAGTATAAATAAACAGACACCAGATTCTGAAAAAAAAAATCACACCTCTTATAGTAGCTAAATATATCGGTACTCGAGGCGCCATTTTGTTCTGGACATATTCTTCCTCCGCGATGTTTCTCGTGTTTCCTTCCACTTTAGCTTCTTTCTATATTTTCACATTCAGACAGTTTTTTTACAGTTTAACATGTCGTATTTTATCGAAATATTTCTAATTCATTCTTCAAATAAGAGTTTGCGGAGCAGAAGTAAACATTGATTATCTAATAATCTGGACTTTCAACTACAGAATTGAATAAAACTAATAATAAGATTCTACTTTAGCATGGTATATATTCTTACAAAAGATATCTGATAATTATCAAACCGTTTTAGAATAAAAATTGATACAATATTTAGAAATAAAAATAAATAGCTGATATAATAACAACCCATGGGTTTGATTCGAAGAAAACTTGCCAATTACTGTAACTAATCAATGGTTAGGAATTAATTCATTGCGTACTATGAAATAATCATTGTTTCTTCTGCTCCAGATACTTTTATGAGAATGGAAGAACAAAATTGCTTCTCGCGTACCTTTCATATTAAGATACTATAAGAGGTATTGTCTTTTAGCAGAACATGGTGCCTGTGTATAAAATAGTCTTAATTTATTACATACATATTACATATCTAACTTATTTGTTTTGGAACAGTTACTTTTCTTATAAAGTTGAAGCATCAATTAAATATATAATTATAACGCTAGCACCACTTATATAGTGTAAAAATACCCTGTATAGTGTTAGTACTCTATCTGCTGATTATAAAAGTTAACTGTTACTGTATGGTGGTGGAGAAGTCTTATTATCAATGCTGCCAACTTGGGTTTTGCTGCAAAAGAAAGAAAAGTAGAAAGTCAAGTGATAATCATTTAAGAAACATTATTAGGTGCTACTAACTCAATAAATTGAAGACATCGATGATACATGAACTAAAATGACCAATAAGAGCCTGTTGAATTGAGATTAAATAAATAGAAACCTATTTCATACTTCTATATATCAGATAATATCCAGTTCACAAACTTTTCAAAATAGCTGTTATCAAGTACAGACTGGAAGGATATGAATTACATTTAGCTAGTTACACGGGTGTTTTTAAAGAGGTGAAAGAAATAAAGCTATGAAGATAAAAAAAAAACTTACTTTTTCTTCACTACACAATAAACAAGAATAGCAATAATAACAAGAATTAAAACAACACCTAATACCACACCAATAATCCATAACATATCATCATCACAGTCACCTCCTTTGACCCATTCCCTAGCACCATTTTCAACAGAGCAAGTATAGCACGTATGTTGAGAATGAGGTTCGCCATTACCGTAACACGTTCCTTCTGATATACAGAAATCACCCTAAAATACAGACGATCCTTAATGATTCAAATCGAATTGTTATAGACATTGAATGTTCTTTTATTTATGATAATCATAAATGCACTTAACATTAGGTGATCATACATATTTCTACTGTATTGAATATTGATTTAAGAAAAGAACATACCGTGTAATTACATTGTACATCGTTAGCAGCCGTTATTGTACAGAACTGGCACATAGAGTTGAAGATCACAACCAAACTACTATTACTGTACGCTTCACCATTATTACTAACAGAAACACTGTACACTTTGACAAATTCATTGCCAGGTTGAGATCTAGTTGATCTCTTTTTCCTCGATTTACCCAGTCCACACTGTACTTCGCCAATACTTTTAACTATTGATGGTTCCTCTATTTCAGACTTTGGTCCGAAGTCACCATTGTCCATTATCTACAATGTGTAGATAGAGTTAAGAAAACAACGCGTCAATGGTCATTTTCGCTATCGAACGCCATAAAAGGGTGTTAACTTTGAATATGGTGGCTGTAACGCAACTGCTTAGGACCAAAAACTTTCACTTTGACTCCAGGAGAATCACATCTTCATTAACCTCAATATAATAATTTGTTTTACTGACAAAACGCACTGTATCTGAACTTGTACTCACGACTAAAGTTCCAGTTACCAAGAAGATAAAGAAGATGAATAAACACTTACTTGATAAGAGGATATTTTGCAAAGAGTTGATGAATCATCGATAAAATCTCCACCATAAACCGATATAGCATCACAACTTCTATCATTCAAATCACAATACCCTTCATTAGCAATATGATCTACCACTGGCACTATACTGATGTCCATTGAACAATCATTTCCTGCCCACCCTGAGTCACATGTGCACACACCTATATTAAAAATATATACAATAAACTGGTGGAGTCAACAGATGGTCAAAACATGGTTATAAGAGCTTTGATGGTGTTTCTTCTTTATTTTCATTTTCTTCTGAATCTTTAAAGAGTTGAAAGAGACGCTTTATTCATACAGAACACATTCTATCATTACGACTTGTATCGTTGCCACAAACCATCCATTACAATCTCTTTTACAAACAAACTATCAATTAAAACCAGTTTACACCATGTTGATCGAAATTGAGCTCACCTTTGTTACAGGTACCATGATAGGAACAATCTAAAGGACAAGCCACATCTTTAATTGCTTCTAGAAGAGATGTTGTTTCGCCGTTGGGTGGACTATGATATGTTGAATCATAGGTCACCTCACGAATACACTGGTTTACTATAGTCTCTATAGCTACCAAAGCAAAACTTGTATCTCCCATAAACTAAAAATATCAAGACACCAATTTTTCAGTAATAATACTGCTTTAATTATGTTTGATTTATCATTAAACTATGTACATCACTTCACAATGACTTTTGACAGAAGTCTGGAATGTAAACCGACATTCGTTTTACATGCTGTGGTAATTATTGAGACCAGCGATCTACACTATACATCCACATTGAGAGATATGGGCATACAAAAAGTAAAGAAAGCTTTTACCTTAATATCTTGTACACAATTGTCTCTGGGAAATGATAGGTCAACATTCGGAATGGTTTTACATTTTCCAACAAACGTGGAATTGTCAAATAATTTGTTACAGTAGTTAGTTGCTGTTGTTTCATTCCAACCATTTCTCCATGTTAGTTCTGTGTTAGCTTGTGCCTATTGAAAATACCGACATATCAATACAAGTTACTTCCCTCGTAGTATAAACTTAATCAACATTATTTATGTATTATGAACATAATTATCATCAAACAGAAGGAAAAGAGTAGAGTTCAGAAATAATCAATATACAACAACAAAGAAAATACATTGTATTAAGTCTTAAAAGTATGCTTAATTGGATGAATGAAGTCAGTTAAGATATCGATGAATATTTTTAAAAATGTCCATTTTAATTGATTTACACCTGATTTACACCATACTCAATGCATTAAGTAAATTGACAGCGTTAAAGCTATCGCTGAAATTAAGCAAAGCTTGCGGGTTTTTTTATGCTATAAAGACTAAAGGCGCCTCATCTTCCAAATGCATCTCACAACTCAGCAAATCTAATAAAAAATTCGAAACGAAACTAATAAAACACGAACGGAATTTAGGTCAAATTTTAATTAGCTCAGTAGCGTATGAATTGCATTCGTTATTCCGCTATTCTTATTTGCAACCATACGCACCTGGTGATCGCTATGGATTGGTGTGAAGCCACTTAAAATCAGAAGAAATTCTCCGCCTAGTAACAAATGATTTCAGCGAGGTAAAACAATATTATGATTTCAAAAGCAAGTTTTAGTTCAATTTACATATTTTAAGGTCAACTTTAAAATATTACATACAACTTGCACTTACCCGCTTCTTACGACCCTTCTTTAAATTATCAGCACTTCGTCTGGACCTGTGACTCTTTATAGACCGTTTTGATTGCAGACCACCAACTATACATTGATCAACAGATTCTGAACTTCCAATAGTTACAGCACAAGTATCATCAGACTTTTCACAAGTAAATTGTGGTTCAGTTGACCCTACTGGGGTCGTGCATTTACAGAAGAAACCACCAGTTTCTACTGGATCAAGTAACTTAATTTCGTCAGAAAATAGATCAATGTTAGCGTCTGGAACGCTGAAATAGATTAAAGTTATCATTTTAATTTACCAAAAATTGAGATCGGGTATCAATCAAATTGGCTTTAGTGTTACTGACAGAATCTGTTAATATAAACAATTTCCACAATTTGATGTGAATTTGACTTTTTGTAACACTACATAGCACGACAATTAATCAACAGTCTCGAGATTTAAAAAAAAGAAGCGGTATTATGATTTACCTCCAAGAAGAGGAAAAGTCAGGCATTCCAGGATAGTTGACATGGGCAACAGTGGTACGGTCTCTCTTATAGAATATATCACTCCCAACCTGTCCACACAATCCAGTAGCTACTGTATCAGTTTGTGATGGGTAGAGATAGAGATTGATGAATTGTCGTTGCTGATAAACGGATGTTTTCATTATTAAACCACTTGGTAGCTTAAACTAGAAATGGAAGGAAATGATGTTTAAAATCTTACTTTTCTGAATCTGTTTGGGCTAATGAAGACTGACATGGTCATAAGCCCGTTCTATCGACTTTCAATTCTAGGGACTGGATATCCAGGACCTGTACCACGCGGATACAAATAGATTACTGCTCTTATACTATTTATGATTGACTTGCCAGCCTCCTGAAACTGGAGCGAGGGTTCTTCCAAAAAATTTTCAAAACATTGAATTGATTTGGTGCATTCTGACTCATATTTAGGGACAAACAAGTATACAAATCATTTTTATACGCCCACATTATAATGTGGACGTATATTGTCGTCACCCATGTCCGTCCGTCCGTCCGTCCGTCCGTCCGTCCGTCCGTCTGTCCACAATTGGCTTGTGAACGCGATAGAGACTACAGTTTTCATCTGATTCGAATGAAATTTAGTGTGATCATTTATATTGATGAGATCTTGGACAAGTTCGATATTCACGATTTTTGAGCTATTGCCTTTGACTTATGAAAAACGCGTCAAAATTTGTTTGTGAACACAATAGAGACTACACTTTTTATCCAATTTATATGAAATTTGGTGTGAATATTTATAATGATGAGATCTTGGTCAAGTCTGAAGTTGGCTATATTTCGATCAACAGAATTGGAGTTATTGCCCATGACTTAGTAAAAACTCATCAAAATTTGTTGGCGATAGAGGTGACAGTTATGTCAGAATTTTATTAAATAATGTGTCTTTGTTTAAATCAACAATATCTTGCACAAATTAGATTTTTTGTATGATTTGACACAGATAGGTGATTGTCCTTGATATAGTGAAAATGTATCAGGAAAGTGGGCGTATCTTGCTAGGCAACCACTTGTTAAGTTTGCAAAATATAAAGTGGCGGTACAATTGGGGGTACAAATCATTTTTCTAGGGGGTATACTTAGTTTTTTGTGTGCCATAGGAGTTCCTCCTCATGAGCTCCTGGTAAATCAAGCCTTACCTCATAGTTGTTTCCTGATCTCTTTATATCAATTAATTTAAAACCAGTCACACTGCACTGTAAATACTCTATCCTCCAGTACTTTAATGGTGCACACCGTTCTATTACAAACACTTCTCTACCAACTCTTACTGATACACCACACGGACAATAGGGTTTACTGTCTCTTGAAGCGGTACAAGGAGCTGTTTTCATTTGAATCTGTAACAGTTTAGCACGACTTATGTTACGGATAATCTGGGAAAGGTCAATTCTTAGAGGTTTGCCAAGGTAGAGTGCTGATTGACACTACAAAACGTTATGTCCAAAAAAACATGGCGTTTGTTAACATTAACTTTTCGACAGTTGTTAGCATTGTTTCAGCTTTAAGAAATCTAAATAGCTTTGACATGTCATCCAAAAAGAATAAGTATCTCGTTGAATACTCAATCTTATCATCTTTCATTTACATCTATTCAGATCACATAAGTTTTCATTCAACTTTTCATTGTTTCAGAATGATAATGGACATAAACATTTATGGCATAAATAGCATCGTGTGTCATAACTCTTTCAAAATCAAATTTTATATCAATTTAAACACCTTATGATGAATTAGTCTTGTACTAAATCTCTCAAATCATTCTATTTTAGGATTGCGTCTCGATTCTGCAAGTACGATACTTAATTTATTGAATGAAATTGAGAGTCTGAAAGTGATATGGAAGTTTTGCCAGAAACAAACCAAGTAATATCAAATAATACTTTGATGGAAATATTAGAACCCACTGACTGTCCTAACAGTTTTACAGATGATTGTTTAAGAGAAAATACTACTGCTGGTCCTTCAAATTCCCCACAGAATAATTTTCCGCCAACTGATATTGATAAACTATTAGTAAATGTGACACCAGATTCTAACACGGTAGAAGTTGATGACAGAGCTGATTTTGATGATTCGGATGCAGACCCAACTTATACTCAGGACTCCTCTGATAACCAAGCAACTGATAAAAGTGACGATGAGTGTAAATCATCTCAATGGCAACAAAGTAATCCTGAAAAATGGAAAAAGGCATTCGAAAGAAACTCTGTAAACAAGGGAAGCCCCATGTTATCTCTAGGGGAAAGAAGGTCCGTCAAAGAACCCCACAGCCTGTAGATTGCTTCAAATGTAGGTGTAGATGCACCCAGAACTTCAACTAATATGATCGACAGTTAATTTGTGAAGAATACTGGAAGATGTCGGATTATAATCGTCAAAAGGATTTTTTGTTAGCCAACACTGTAGCGGGTAAAGCTTCACGTGAACGACCAAGATATGAACGAAAACTTAAGCCAAAACAGACGATTCTGTATTATTTCTCAAAAGAGAACAAACGTTTCAGAATTTGCAAATCTTTTTTCCTGAAGACTTTGGATATAAGTTCTGGTCATTTGACGACTGCCCTTGCAGATACTGATTCTGGAACATTTCCAGGCGATGATAAACGTGGTAAACATCCAAAATACAATAAAACTTCTAATGAATATGTTACACTGATTAAAGAACAAATTGAAAGTTTTCCAGAGTCGCATTACACCCGTTGCGTCACTAAACGAAAATATCTCGATCAGAAGCTGAATATTCTCAAAATGTACAGCTTGTATAAAGGTATGTGTGAAAATTCAAACCCACCTAAGACCCCAGTAAGCGAAGGTCTGTATTCTGCACAGATTATAATTATAGTTTCTTCCATCCTAAAATAGATCAATGCCAAGTTTGCTCGAAGTTTGCTTTACCTGGGGGCAACGAAAGAGAATCTTTTCGCACTGAGTCAATGAGTATGAGTCCCATATAGAGCTTAAGGCTGAAAGCCAGTTATCTAAAAGTGGAGATAAATCAAAAGCATCAACAAATTCACATTTTGTGTCAGGCAGTTTTGATATACAGAGTGTGCAGTTTCATTATTATATTACAGCCGAAAACTGCATTTATAATCTATGCATTTACAGCCAGGCAGCACCAAATGATGCTAGCTGTTACTGTTGGTCAGAGATGAACGGTGGGCGGGGGAGCAATGAATTGAAATTGGAACATGTCTTCTGAAATAGCTATCATCCTTAGATCCTATTGTACAAGAGGTTTCTTTATATTCCGATACATGGTCATTCCAAAAGAATTACACTCGTGGTATAAATCACTACCAACTAGCAATCAGGCCAAAGATTCTGTACCTGAACCTGCTCAAACAGATTCTGGTGAAGATGATGATGAAAGTGGATCTGGTAGCGATAGTAAATCGGAATAAATTAGCCAGAAAGTACTGGTCTTGGCTATTTTGTGTTAATCCATATCCAGTAATTAATAATGGATCTAAAGTTATGTTGTTATATAGTTCAATAATCAAAATATTTCCTATGCCTTTGTGTTATAATTTAAATAGTTATGTCAATTTTGTGTACATAATGTCCGTTCCACAAATTGCTATGTCCTTCACATGCACAATGCACACCACACGGTATTGTTAAACATGATTTTTAAAGATTAACACTTTTGTAAAAACAGGATTTACAGAATAATCAAAGACTGTTTTGAAATGTTCATAAGGAATGACCTGAACATTTTTTCAGTTAATCGATGTATAAACTTTCATCCACCACGTGGATTTTTTCTGTTTTTACATCGATAAACTGAAAAAATGTTCAGGTCATTCCTTATAATCAAATCAACTCGAATAAGTGTTTAAATATTTATGTAATATAACAACAACTTCAGGCACTAAATTGGCGCATAAATACATAAGATTTTAACATGGCGATAATGAACTGATACTAACAATAGAGACGTCCATGAGAACAGCCAATAAATACCTGAAAGTTGACGGAGCGGCCCAATTGGAAGTTCAATTAATGAAGGACGAGTCCAGAATTCATGATATTGTTGGAATTTGGAGTGTGCACATTTGGGAGAACTTAGAAAATACCTTTATCATTCAGTGATGTGTCGATATCGGCTATGTTGAAGTTCGAAGGAACGACATCGACGCCGTGTAGTGGCCACGTCAATCAAACTCAATGATAAAAGTAGTCCGTTAAGGGGAGCCGAATGCACGTGACCGCTGTTATCCAATCAAATTGCGTGATACCGTGTAAACCGAATCGTGATTTAATTATAGAACTGTACATAAAGTATTAAATTTTGAGATGCATTTATCTAAAAATGCAGATTTTGGACATAACTAATTGTAGCTTTATGCCTCGGACATTCAATTAGTCAAATAACTCATTACCTATTCGATTGATTTCAGAATGGATAAAACCTGAGTAATAATGATAATGAAATACGTTACCTCTTGCCTCCATTCTATGTTTTCATAAAGTGTATATAAACCTTCGTATTGATGTTCGTAACTCCTGTTAAAATAAATTAACCTTAATTAAAGTAATGTCTTTATTATCCACACAACGACAATACAGTCACAATTATATAGATACAGAGAAATAAAAACAAATAAATAAAAGTAAAAAAATGAAAACTTACAATCCACCAAAGGTACGCATATGGGGATCACAAACAGCCGAACAATGCCTTCCTTGAGTTGCTGTAGTATCTTGACTGGTGCGAATCTGAAAGTAAATTCTTTTGTAGATAGTAGATATGTATTTGAATTTAAAACTATAGTCAGTATCAATTCATTTATATTTCTCTTACTTCAGATTTTCCATGGAAAATTCAATACCCTTCACTAAGGTTGTTTCGGATATGACTGGCTTACCCTAACGGTACCAATGATGTAATCTTGCCATATACTATGTGATGGAAAACTCGATGAGGTCTTCAGAGTAATAGTGTTAATAGCTGATTTAGCACCATACTGAGTTGCTGCATTTACAGATAATTTAACTGAATGCTCCTGATCCCAGTTTCTGCTTGAGATAGAAATTCCACAATCTGAAAAACTTGATTCAGGATCGCAACTGGAAGTTGAAGAAGGTGGTTCAATAATGTTTACGGATAGAGAACATTCAGGATTTGAGTTTGGACAACCTATTGGAATTGTTGGTCTGACTTTGATCTCTGACTTACTTCCATCAGCAATATTTACAGTTGGTGTAAGAAGCTACAAAGTAAAGACGAAAATTTGATAACAAACAAAAAAGAGTTGATTTATAAACTCCAATCGACCTGTAGACCATACAAAAGAAATTGACTGATACACGCTGCACATGTAGCCATAGGAATGTAATAAGATTGCATCATCAGGTGACTTGATTCATAACATATCTTTATTTGGTAATAGAAATTCGATTGAACTGAGTTTTTAATCTTTTATATATTTGATCATTTTCCATTTGAAATTGCAATAAGACAACAAACCTCTATTCCTACGTATCTCTCAGTACTTTTCTTAACATAACCAGTTTCAGAATCCGCTTGAAGACTTACTGCATAAGCACATTGTACCTAAAATGACATTGTGTCATGATGTAGATTGTAGGTGTTTAACGAGTAATAGATCCAGGAAATATTATCATACCAACACCAGTGTTTTACTACTTCAGATTTAGAAAACTAAATGGTATCAGTTATAACCTGTATTATTATCTCGTCAAGTTTTTATGGTATTTTAAGATTCCGAGCGGGTAATAGAAATGAAATTATATTTACCTCAAAGCCAAGTCCTCCACCAAACATTGTTTCATCCAGTACCGACCCACCAACTGGATTGTTACTATGTGATATTGGCGGGACATTTTTAATGATCTGACCATCTCTATACCACGTGACGTGATACCAATAGTTATCACTCGTCGATAAATCGAACATACATCTGAACTGATATTTCATTTGTCCGGCCACTTCAACTGGTGGTGGTATTATCACTTCAACGTCGGTGATGTAGTTTAATGGTGAATTGAATCTTTCTGAAAGCAACACATTTTGTAAGTGTCATAGTAATACATGTATTATAAATCATGCTAGCAGTACATTGATAGGATAAGAATCACAGACAAAATCATTTTCTAACCCCATCATAGGGGTTTTGGCCAGCTACGAGCAACTAGATCTTCAACAACTATAATCAACTTTTGGCTAATATTTTATCTTGTCATAGAAATGAGCGGTCGGAATCTGTGACCATCAAGTTGGTTGTAGTTTATAGGTAATAGTCTAAAACTGTAACGGATCGGATAAGATATTTTGAATGTGGATTACACTGAAAAAAGATTCTCAGCACTATTAACTACTAAATCAGCTCTAAAAACCATAACAGTGTTGTAGAAGCATAAAATAGTGTGTAAAACAGTTTTTTGCAGCATTTTTATATTACCGTTACCGTTTATTTTCATAATTCGTTTACTTTTGGATTATGTATAAATGAATATTGTCCAAAACAAGACATGCAGCAAAATAAAAAAAAATATGGCCGCGTAGAGGAAGATAAATATATCTTCACTTACCTAAACAAAAGCTGGCATTTTGAGGTATTGCAGGATCTATACGATATACATGATGATTAAGTTGCTCACAGAATGTCACACTAATAGGGATCCTGTAATTACAACTATTGTTATAATTTACACACGCCCACAATTGAGTTATATTAGTCGACTGACTTGCTTCAGAATCATCTGAAAGACATAAATAACAAAGACCACCCTATGTTAGTACATAGATGAAATTGAAAATTTTGCAACATCAAACTTTAAAAACATCTTTAGTTATTTAGAAATGATTATTTGAAATTTCATAATGGCAATCATCCAATAGGTTCTACGCCTACTCAACACATTTCATATATCGCTTGTTTATATAACATTACCAGTATGCATAAGCATGCCAAGTTTCAATAAAACATTGTTTTGGTCACCCCCCCCCCCCGCCCTTATAAAATATGGTTTAAACCCCCAATTGTACCCCAAATTTATAATCAAAGATGAGTTCCCTTATTTTCATTTATGAAAATGAAAATGATAATACTTATATGAATAGAAAGTGGATGTGTTCTAATGACTTTAAATTTACCAGTTTTTCTCACATGTCCATAATTAATTTATAATTTGCTAAATAAGAAGAGAATTACCAGCAAAATTTTAATGAGGAAAGTCTTTTTTTGTTTATCCAGACTGTTCATACATCGACATTTATGAATGGTTGACACTCTTAATCATATGCAATAAGAATATAATGATGTGATTAAGAATACATGATAATTCATTAGAAACACCAATTAATAAAATAGTTTGCTTAATTTGTCACTAAAAAAAAATAAGGAAAACATGATTTTTATACGTTTTTGTCCCAAAATATGTGCCAGAATATACCAAATCAATTAAACTTTTCGTATATTTTCCTGTTAAAACCCTCTCGGACGCATTTGGGGGGCATTTGGATTTCAGCCTCGACAGTTGTCCCCCATGGAGCCAGTCTGCTCTCTATTTGTACCCACCAATCTCGAGAGGCTGGTGCTGCCATTTTAATTGACTTGTAGGTCGAAAAAGAGTTTTGGATAAAATTTATGAAATCTCTACACAAACATTTAGAGAATTGTGTCCTTTTTCACATCTGAACGTTTTGACTAAAAAAGGTCCAGTTGTTAATTTTTTTACGCCAAAATTATAGTCCGTCTTGCATAGAAATATACTTATTCGGAAGCTTTCAACTAATGATATCGAGCCATTATACAACCAAACATCAAAACTGGTACATATTGCTTAATTAGTACGCTCCGGTTTTTTTTATTAACCCTTTCAAAAAAACTCAGTTTGATCAAGTAGATATATAGGTATAAATAGCATATTTTAGAAGTATTTTCTTGTATAATATACCACGTTGTTTTACGTTCTGTCAAAGTTACTTGTTTATCGGATGTGATATCCTAACCGTGAAGATATCAGATAAGTCTATCACTTCCTTGGTACAAATAGGGTCAGATTTGTCGGGCTACGTCAAATAGCGAACAAAATAATGTTAGATCCATCAACCAGCCAACTACAAATGAACCAGTATGAAAATTAGTAATATATAATAAGTCTACTTTCGGTTGACTGGTTGACGCGGTTAGTCGGTTTAGATTTTTTTATACCAAACCAAAAATGTCGTGATAACAGAAACCGTGACTGGCTGACAGCCACATTATCGAGATTTGAACGTTAAATGAATCATGAAAACTGTCATTTCACAGTCTAATCGTGAAAATGGAAATGTTAGAATGGGAATATTTGAAATATAGTTACTTTGTTCTGTGCCTACCTTCAAAATAAACCTGTTGAACTGTTCCACATCTGTCGGTTCCTGGATTGTTACCAGAATACATCTTATAGTTAGGCTGACCATACCAGTCGTATGATAAGCCTAGGTCTGATATTGGTGTTTCGTTTTCTCCAAGAACATAGCTTGCTAATCTTTTATCAGGAGTGCTAAATGGTGTAATGGGTGAGTTACATACATCTATAATCAAACAACAAAAGTATAAGATTAATAAACACCCAAATAAATATTTTTATTTTCCAGGGTATTTTATTCCAATAAAGAGGATCATAAAACAACTATAAAAGAACTTTTTAATTGAAGACTACTACAAAGGGATACCTTACCGAGCACAAGTTAGGGGTTCGGTTCTGTCAGAAGTGAAGATACTTAATTCGGCTTTTCCTACTTTCATTGGCCCTACGACCCCAAAATACATTTTTCAAAATTTACAGGGATCATTAAGTTCACTGATGAATTTATACTCATATTGACCATTCTTCAGAACTTAAATTTTATGTTCATTCTAAGACGTAGTATCACTTTAAAGCGAACATGGAAATATCAATCAAAATCAATATTCTTGTATCGGTTCTTAAAAACATAATTCTTATTCTTTATCACAAATTCCAATTCAAGTTTTCACTTTCCATATCCACCTAAATTTACAAAGAGTTACCTGTATTGAAGCCTTCATTATATGAGTCGTAGTTTTGTACATCTCCATCATAATCTGAAAACAAAAGGAGAAAGTATAACTAAAAACAATTTTCTCCCATAGCCGATAAGTTCATTTAGGCTATCCAAACTTGATTTAAAAAAAAGAACGGATATACAGTTTTATCTTCGAACCACTTCGAGATTTTATAATTCTACAAACACTAAAAAACATCATACAGCAAAAGCAATTGCTACTAAAACTATAACTGTGAGCACCTCTGAGCGTGGCAACGAGACCTTATCCCATAGATTTTGAATCTTTTGAAACACTTCTAGCCTGTTAGATTTCAAATCCACTGCTTTAAGCCTACATTTTTTGAACAAAAAATTAAAACTTTCGGGTATCTGATAAATAAATCAATTATATATTTACACTCCAGAAATGCCACCTCAATCTTCTCTATTTTTTTAAAATAATAGAACTAATTTATACCGCATCACGATAAACCTCTCAATTATTCAATTGACAAAAACAACACACAATCAGATGTCACCCCTGATAGGATTGATCATATGACTTGTATCGACGACTTCTCTCGTCAAATTTTGCTGACGAGTTCATTTTTGTCGACTCGGTCAAGTTTGAATTTGGTCTTAATCGTATGAACGGTTTTGGAGTTACTGCCTTTTACTTAGTAAAAACGCTTCAAATTTGGCTTGTAGTCATGAAACAGGGTACATCTTTATCTGATCTTGATGAAACTTGGTATGCATGTATATCTTGATATCTTCAAGTTCAAAATGGTAACAATTGGATGAATGATTTTGGAGTTATTGCCCGTGAATTAAATTAATGCCTTTAATTTGGCTTGTAAGCACAAAAGAGGTTACATGGTTTATCTGATCACGATGAAACTTGGTATGCATGTATATATGGACAAGATGGTCAAGTTTTTTGTTGGTAACAATCGGATGAACTGTTTTGGAGTTATTGCCCTTGAATTAGTTCAATGCGTCTAATTTGGCTTCTAGGTCTGATAGAGACTATATTTTTTATCCGATCTCGATGAAACTTGGTATGAGATCTCAGTAAAGCTTGAAATTAGTAAAAATCGGATGATTGGTTTCACATATTAAACCACTACAGACTTTATCATTTCTGACAGCTAGTAGTAGTAGTAGGCGTATATTACCTTGCCTGGCAAGCTATCTTTGTCTACATTTGTGAATTACACCGGAAGCAGGATCTCCCAAGGTGATTTTGAGAAACCCGGAAGTTATTTAAGAATTTTGATTTTGATTTTATTTGTATTGACACTCAAATTGAAAATATCAAAATTTTTCATGCAATTTTTTTTCTCTATACAAATTTTCAAAATTTAAAATTTTCTATTGCATTCGATTACATCTTGTTACAAAGGGCATAAACAAAATCCGGGGAAATCGGCCCACAAATAAACTCTACAGCCTCCAAACCAAATTTTTGCACATTATTCAACATGTCACTAACGGCTTAACAAAATTATCCATTAGAATATTCATTTTTTATTCCAGCCCATTTAAAAATCTTTGGTCAAAACAAAAATACTTTACCATTTTCAGTTTATGCTAGATACATTCCCGAAAAAAAATCGATTGCTTAACAAAAATTTGCCACGCAATGACTGAAACATATTTAAGTCTTCCATATTATCATGATAGATTACACAAGAGGTATACATGTTCTCTTTAAAGAATCTGTGTGGATCATTTTTAATCTTATAAAATGAAAATAACATATAAAAAAACAGAATTACCAGTATTTGTCGATATTGAAGAGACACAAAATAGGTAGAAAAAACAAATTTCTATCAGTGCCATTTTAAACGACAACTTCAATTAACTGAGTGCGTATTTAACTAATTCCTACTTTATATGTGTCAAGGTATTTCTATGGTTCTTTAACAGTAAGGCAACTTATTCACACAGGCATTCGATATAGTTTCATATTGATAGAAAGAAATAGACACAGACGCAAGAATATAAGGAGAAATAATAACCGTCGAGACATTTCAGTCGATAATGAATGAATCTCGGGGCTAATTAAAGAATTAAATGAAAAATTGGAAGAAAACGGCTTTGAATTTCTGGTCATGAACATTCTAAAACCATTCTACTTTCATAGCATACTAAATTAGTCAATAATGATTCGCAAGGTAACATACATGTAGTTAGTATCATTTAGTGCCATAATTAATTATATCAACCACTGCGACCTCCATCATTGACAAGGGCAAACCGGGTTGAAAATTCGAAAGGATACTTCGATCTATGTCAGAATTTTCAAGTCTGAACTTCCGCCTTATCGAGCAAGCTTACTCTCACCGAGTCATTGCAATATCAACTAAGAAGTAGAGGACAATTATTTTTTTGAAACACTATATTTTAAGCAATTATTTTCAGTCAGTGTGAAATTATACAACACAGTCTTAACATACCAACAACTGAGCAACAGAAAAACTCAAAATATTCAGGACATGTTCGACCGTAAATTTGACAAATGCCTGTGGTTCATTATTTAAAAAAAAAATAACTTGACAACGTAAAATAATAAATGTTTATATTTCTAGTGGGTATCTTGTTTATATATTAAATTGACCTTTGGTGTTTTGCCTCGAAATTACAGGTTCACGCGATAGAAACTTTTTATTGCCATTCGTTTTCTTTGAATCTTAATATATTGAGCATTGAATATTGAAAATAGAGATAGAGTAATTTTGTACGTCATTCCATTGTGAGAATATAGGCTAATGCTTTAGTACTTGACCCACTATCCTAAAAATAGTTGAACACGGAGAAAAGATTATGTTGTATAGATTAAATGGATTGAGTTTTACTTCCTACTTTTCTGCACGTTATGACTTTAGGTCCTGTTTCACCATAACGATTTAGTCAGAGAAAGGCGATATATCAAAAGTTCTATAAAACATTTGCATACGCTGAACTATCGACGTATTTTTTTTATTCTTAGCATATATATAATGAATTGAACATATACAAAACGTGATATTAACCTATAGAGAACGTTTCGAAAACCTAAAGACAACTTATACTAACGACCGTTAAAGATTGATTCTTACGCTTATAGTTATATGAATAGAAAGTAGAGGTGTTCTAATGATTTAGAGAAATACCAGTTTGTCTCACATGTCCATAATTAATTCATAATTATCTAAATTAGAAGAGAAAAATGCAATTAAAACATAATGATATGATTAAGAATACATTATAATTCATTTGCAACACCAATTAATCAAATAGTTTGCTTAATTTGACACTAAGAAAATAAGGAAACCCATCTTTAAATACCATCTCCCGTGAAAGGTTCTGTTATACCATGACGATTTGGTTTGACGAATACGTTAGCGTTAGTCTGAAACGTTTTGTATGGCCGTGGTCATATATACATACGTAAATTTTGCGTACGTCAAACGAATGCGAAACTTGTGTACGATTCCTGAATATAATAATAGTACTAATAGTAATAATAATAAAATCGTTAATAACAAGGGTGAAAAATTAGGCCTCTTTACAATTTTGTCCTGTCAAATAAGATAACATCTAAAACTAGAGCCACACGTGGCACAGAGTGGGACTTTGCTGCTGAGGCAAATTGCAAAAGACTCTGAAAAAATCAACCTTCTGGGTTAATTAGGTCACGTGCCAGAGCAGTCTAAATTAGCAACATTTTCTGTGTGTGGAAGGTTGTGAAACCGGAAGTAGACATCAGACACCAGAAATGAAAAAAATCAGCGAATAGCCAAAGTCAATGACTGACCTTTGACCTTATAACGGGAAGGTCAACAAAAGTCAGGGTCACGAGATATCACTCATCAAACTTTCAAAATGCATACGGCTACAAAACCGGAAGCATACATCGGACATCAAATATGAAAGTATAAATAGATAACCAAGGTCAATGACCTTTAACCCTACAAATGTTAAGGTCATTCAAGGTCAATGTCAAAAATTAAAGATATGGAAATTCTAAAACCCGTTCCTTTTTTTTTTATCTATAAACACAAACTGGCCAAATGGATGAGGTAATTGTGTGCTAAGTCCCTTTTTGAACAAATGTAAATATGCGAGTTACGCCCCTGCCCGAGATTTAAACAATCAGCAATTTAACCCGGATGTGCCACGCCCACCTCAACTTTTTTGTCATAGTATAATTCATATTCAAAATGTCTAGTTGTGTTCCAAACTTCAAGCTTCTACATCAAATAGGTCATAAGATATACATACACTAAGCTCAAAGAGACACAAATGTTGTAAAAAACACTCAAATTTCAAAAAATTAAGCATTTTAATTTTGCTTTAAAAAACTTTATACCGCTGGAAAGAGCATGAGAAGCGCTTTACCTAACCCTCTAGGTTAATTAGGTCACGTGCTATAGCAGTCCAAAGTTGCTAATTTGGCTGTTTTTGGACATCTATAAAACCGGAAGTAGATGTCAAATATGAAAGTATCAGCCGATAGTCAAGGTCAATGACCTTTGACCCAATAAAGGTCAAGGTCATCAAAGGTCAAGGTCATAAGATATAATCCTTTAAACTTCGAAAAAATTTAACCGGAAATTGGAAAAATGCAAAAAGCGAAATTCAAAAATCGGCTCCCACAGTTTTTTTAAAATTTTTATGTTCTTTCATGTGACACCAAAATCATCAAAATCGGATAAGCCGTATTCTGAATAAAAATCGACGCATTTCAGAAAATTCAAAATGGCGACCAAACTATCACGTTCGGACCGGATTTTTTCTTCTTCGTTTTTTTGTCATAACGCTTTATATCGATTTATATAAGTTCCGTCGCGCTAAATTAGTTACACCGGAAGTAGTTCAATCGGAAGTTTAAAGTAAATTAAAAAAATTGATTATACAATTTTGTTCACTTTCTTGAACTGTCTTTGTTAAAAAATTTTTGGATTAATCAGACAAAAAGCTAAAAAGTTTGTTTGGTAAAAAATTGCAAAATTCGACCGAAAAAAGTGTGCGACAAATTTTCGAATTTCGAATTTTTTAAAGAGCTATCATATCAACAATTACATGTGGATTTCAGAATTGAAAACCCGAAGAAAATCGACCCAAAAATGCGACTTTAAGGGCCGATTTTCTACTTTTTGTTGCAAAAAAAAGTTGCCACTACAGAAGGTCTAGGAAAGTAGAATGGTTGTTGCAACTAACATAACTCGATAACAAGTCCCACAAAACGATATGGACATAATATGTGAACAATGAAATTAAAAAGCTATTTGGTATAGACAGGTGGGAAGGGAAGTTAAAGATGGGTTTCCTTATTTTTTAGTCTCAAATTATGCAACTATTTTATTAATTAGTGTTTTTAATGAATTATCATGTATTCACAAATGTTGTGAGTAGGTGATACATTCGTACGTTTTCATTTGCGTCAGTCCTACTGTCAGAAGCCAGTATATCTATCCTGCAATTTTTCAATTAGTTTTTGACTGCCAGGGTAGCCATCTTGAAGTCATGGTTAAAAGTACAAAGCATTTAAAAACTTTTAGGAACTTTCCTAATTAAGTTAAATGTGATATATAAAAATAAATTCCTTCAAATCTTTTTTTTTCATTGTAGCTATACCTGTACCTGTAACGCCTGTTGTTTTCAGGTGTATCTAGGTCTTTGTATAACCTATAAATCTTATCATATAGGACACTGCTTCTCAATCTCAGTGAGATTATTCCTTCCCAGAAGAATTCCTCCAAATCTATTCCTCCCCAAAAATCAGTCACTGTGAATCGTATTTCACTGAAAGATGTATTCAACGATTAACCACGAATGGATATAAAATTATTTTTCACTATCAAGATAGTTTAATGTGACCCTTGAACCGAATGTTCGTTCACAATTATGTCGGGGTAAATGACGTCAATTTCAGTCGTAGGTGCCTCCTATTTCCTCCCCGGACTAATGATCCCTCTCCACACCCCCACCAATTAACAATAATTCCTCCCTATGATCATTCCTCCCCTGTTGAGAACCACAGATATAGGGTACTGTTCTGTTGCACTAACGAAATGAATTTCTCGGTATCGTTAACAATAAGTTTTATATCACCATCTCGTCTACGTTTCGTCATATTACTGAAATCATAAGTGTAGAGTCTCATGATAAAGAGTTGATATAGCACAAATTTGGTCGGTTAAGGCCTAAGCCAACGAATACTGAGCTGAAAAATCATCCTTTGAAAGGATCATTGAACTATAAAGATTAAATGTTCATAGGAAATCGTCTTTTGAAATGAATATTTGTGTATTTGGTACTAAATGAGTCGTATTAAGGTAAGAAAAACGTTTCTAGTAGGCTTATCTATCATATTTAATTGGTGTTTATTTATTTTTATATAATCTTGATGAAACTTAGTATGCATGTATATATTGATGATACCAAGTTTAAAAATTGGTAATGATAGGATAAAGGGTTTCGGGGTCAGCTCTTGACTTCATGACTTAGTCAGCTCTTGACTTCTTGACTTAATCAGCTTATTCGTCGCTGGAATGAGATACAATTCTTCAGTGCAAAAGAAAGAAGCATAAGCCACTAACGATTTTCAATAGCCCACTTTATCTGCTTAACACTGTCCGTAATCTCTGAATTAAATTGAAACTTAATTTGGTTACCCTTCTAATTCCATGCATCATCTAGAGTTTTCCTCAATTTCTCAAATCATCCAGCTTTCCCTCAAATGTATCAGCCTGCAATCGCTTAAAATTTTCATCTAATCTGTTCATAAGATCTTCTTGCCGGGTAATCTGCAAGGGTGTTCTAGAGTCTTAACTGTTTAGACTGTTTCTAGAATTTGTAAACAAAACATTCTGCGTATGTCCGTTTGTCCATCTTGGAATTCCTTTCCCAGGCGCTAAGAAACTATTCACGAGAAAACACCGTATCAATTATAATAGGAAACTTTAAATTTGATGTTTTTAACAATTCCTAGGAGGCCAGGTAAATCTATAGAAACTTTATTAAGAGTTAAAATATAGTTTCACCCATAATTAGCGTAATTCTTCACGTTGAAAATAAACCGCCTACGTTCGTTATTAAAGTTGAATTGAAATAAACTAAATGCATTATCACATTATTTATTTATCAAAATGAATCATCATTAAACACAATAAAGTAGCTAAATATGAGAGAAAGAAATATTAACATTTTTTAAGCTGGGCGTCCACTTGAGAGTTTTTTCTGCGAGTCTTCGCGAGTTACTCGCATTTGAGAGCAATTGAGAGTAAATTTTATTGCTAGTAACTATCAGAGAGTTTGTACTATCAACTAACGCGAGAAACTTTCAAGTGTCCTTCCACATGAGAGACAAATTACATTCGCGAGCTGCTCGTGGGAAGGGGGTGAGAGTTGAAAACATCTTGCCAGTTTGATTTACAACTTCCGATTGGAAAATGTAAACACGAATGGCTGGGGCCATAATTATAATCGATGGTAAGATGAAACAGAGAAAAACTCAGAAGTGGACGCCCGGCTTTTAGTACTCTATCTGGTAATTATAAAAGTTAACTGTTACTGTATGGTGGTGGAGAAGTCTTATTATCAGTGCTGCCAACTTGGGTTTTGCTGCAAAAGAAAGAAAAGTAGAAAGTCAAGTGAGGATTATTTTAGAAACATTATTAGGTGCTACTAGCTCAATAAATTGAAGTCATCGATGATACATGAACTAAAATGACCAATAAGAGCCTGTTGAATTGAGATTAAATAAATAGAAACCTATTTCATACTTCTATATATCAGATAATATCCAGTTCACAAACTTTTCAAAATAGCTGTTACCAAGTACAGACTGGAAGGATATGAATTATATTTAGCTAGTTACACGGGTGTTTTTAAAGAGGTGAATGAAATAAAGCGATGAAGATAAAAAACTTACTTTTTCTTCACTACACAATAAACAAGAATAGCAATAATAACAAGAATTAAAACAACACCTAATACCACACCAATAATCCATAACATATCATCATCACAGTCACCTCCTTAAAATAAATAAATAAATAAATAAATAAATAAATACATTAATACATTAATACATTAATAAATAAATTAATAAATAAATCAATAAATCAATAAATTAGTAAATTAACAAAACAAAACAAAACAAAAAAAAAAAACAAAAAACAGCGGGCGGGCTGGCTGGCTTTAGAACTTACCTGAGGATTTGACCCATTTCCTAGCACCATTTTCAACAGAGCAAGTATAGCACGTATGTTGAGAATGAGGTTCGCCATTACCGTAACACGTTCCTTCTGATATACAGAAATCACCCTAAAATACAGACGATCCTTAATGATTCAAATCGAATTGTTATAGACATTGAATGTTCTTTTATTTATGATAATCATAAATGCACTTAACATTAGGTGATCATACATATTTCTACTGTATTGAATATTGATTTAAGAAAAGAACATACCGTGTAATTACATTGTACATCGTTAGCAGCCGTTATTGTACAGAACTGGCACATAGAGTTGAAGATCACAACCAAACTACTATTACTGTACGCTTCACCATTATTACTAACAGAAACACTGTACACTTTGACAAATTCATTGCCAGGTTGAGATCTAGTTGATCTCTTTTTCCTCGATTTACCCAGTCCACACTGTACTTCGCCAATACTTTTAACTATTGATGGTTCCTCTATTTCAGACTTTGGTCCGAAGTCACCATTGTCCATTATCTACAATGTGTAGATAGAGTTAAGAAAACAACGCGTCAATGGTCATTATCGCTATCGAACGCCATAACAGGGTGTTAACTTTGAATATGGTGGCTGTAACGCAACTGCTTAGGACCAAAAACTTTCACTTTGACTCCAGGAGAATCACATCTTCATTAACCTCAATATAATAATTTGTTTTACTGACAAAACGCACTGTATCTGAACTTGTACTCACGACTAAAGTTCCAGTTACCAAGAAGATAAAGAAGATGAATAAACACTTACTTGATAAGAGGATATTTTGCAAAGAGTTGATGAATCATCGATAAAATCTCCACCATAAACCGATATAGCATCACAACTTCTATCATTCAAATCACAATACCCTTCATTAGCAATATGATCTACCACTGGCACTATACTGATGTCCATTGAACAATCATTTCCTGCCCACCCTGAGTCACATGTGCACACACCTATATTAAAAATATATACAATAAACTGGTGGAGTCAACAGATGGTCAAAACATGGTTATAAGAGCTTTGTGGTGTTTCTTCTTTATTTTCATTTTCTTCTGAATCTTTAAAGAGTTGAAAGAGACGCTTTATTCATACAGAACACATTCTATCATTACGACTTGTATCGTTGCCACAAACCATCCATTACAATCTCTTTTACAAACAAACTATCAATTAAAACCAGTTTACACCATGTTGATCGAAATTGAGCTCACCTTTGTTACAGGTACCATGATAGGAACAATCTAAAGGACAAGCCACATCTTTAATTGCTTCTAGAAGAGATGTTGTTTCGCCGTTGGGTGGACTATGATATGTTGAATCATAGGTCACCTCACGAATACACTGGTTTACTATAGTCTCTATAGCTACCAAAGCAAAACTTGTATCTCCCATAAACTAAAAATATCAAGACACCAATTTGTCAGTAATAATACTGCTTTAATTATGTTTGATTTATCATTAAACTATGTACATCACTTCACAATGACTTTTGACAGAAGTCATCTTATAAATGTCTGGGAATGTAAACCGACATTCGTTTCACATGCTGTGGTAATTATCACAGGCACTAGATTCTGGTAAAATAAAATCATACTCTTACTCAGCGATGTTTCTCGTTTTTCCATCGATATTCTTAGCTTTCTTTATATAACTTACAAAAGATATCTGATAATTATTAAACAGTTTTGAAATAAAAATTAATAAAATATTTGGAAAAAAAGTAATTACAACACGTTTTCAAGAAACCCAGCCAATTACTCCAGCCAATCAATGGACAGGAATTTATTCATTGCGTACTATGACGTAATCATTGTTTACTTCCGCTCCAGAAACTTTTATTCAAAGATTTGAAGAACAAAATGGCTGCTTGCGTATCTTTATATTAAGATACTATAGTATAAGAGATATGATTGTTTTTTACAAGAATCTGGTGCCTGTGGTAATTATTGAGACCAGCGACCTACACTATACATCCACGTTGAGAGATATGGGCTTACAAAAAGTAAAAGAAAGCTTTTACCTTAATATCTTGTACACAATTGTCTCTGGGAAATGATAGGTCAACATTCGGAATGGTTTTACATTTTCCAACAAACGTGGAATTGTCAAATAATTTGTTACAGTAGTTAGTTGCTGTTGTTTCATTCCAACCATTTCTCCATGTTAGTTCTGTGTTAGCTTGTGCCTATTGAAAATACCGACATATCAATACAAGTTACTTCCCTCGTAGTATAAACTTAATCAACATTATTTATGTATTATGAACATAATTATCATCAAACAGAAGGAAAAGAGTAGAGTTCAGAAATAATCAATATACAACAACAAAGAAAATACATTGTATTAAGTCTTAAAAGCATCCATAAATTTTTCTTTAAAATACGCATATCATTTATTCATTTTAATTGATTCAGACCACGGAGAATACATTATGTAGATTGACAGCGGCTGATCATCCAGGCAATAAAGAAAAATTTGGCATAAAGACTAAATGTGCCCTCAAGCCATGGCGATTACCAGCTTCATATGGTATAATGAAAGTTGCAATGAATTCTGAACGCAATTCTCGCCACGCTTGACAATAACTTCGTATGCAGCTGGCGTAGCATGAGAATTGCATTTGACACTTATGACCTCTAATCTGAGTTGTAACGTGAGGAAGAGCAATTTTACGATTTTATAAGCAAGTTTTAGTTTAATTTAAATATTTTGAGGGCAACTTTAAAATATTACATACAATTTGCACTTACCCGCTTCTTACGACCCTCCTTTAAATTATCAGCTCTTCGTCTGGACCTGTGACTCTTTATAGATCGTTTTGATTCCAGACCACCAACTGTACATTGATCAACAGATTCTGAATTTCCAATAGTTATAGCACAAGTATCATCAGACTTTTCACAAGTAAATTGTGGTTCAGTTGACCCTACTGGGGTCGTGCATTTACAGAAGAAACCACCAGTTTCTACTGGATCAAGTAACTTAATTTCGTCAGAAAATAGATCAATGTTAGCGTCTGGAACGCTGAAATAGATTAGAGGTATCATCTTAAATTAACCAAATTTGAGATCGGGTATAAAACAAATTGACGTAAGTAGTAGTAGTAGTGTAACTGATCAGCGCATGATAATATAAACTGATTAAACGTATTCAGATATATGATGATAAAGCTACAAAAAAAATAAATAAAAGTAAATAAAAAATATGAATTTTTTTATGAGACTGCAGAAAACCTTGATGTTTATCTTTATCACCTTTTGGCCGTTTCCATAGTTAAATGTGAATTTGACTCATTTTAACACTTCTTTACATAGCACGACAATCAATCAACAGTCTCGAGATTGCAAAAAAGTTGTATTATGATTTACCTCCAAGAAGAGGAAAAGTCAGGCATTCCAGGATAGTTGACATGGGCAACAGTGGTACGGTCTCTCTTATAGAATATATCACTCCCAACCTGTCCACACAATCCAGTAGCTACTGTATCAGCTTGTGATGGGTAGAGATAGAGATTGATGAATTGTCGTTGCTGATGAACGGATGTTTTCATTATTAAACCACTTGGTAGCTTAAACTAGAAATGAAGTTTTACATCCTACTGTTCTGAATCTGTTTGGGCTAATGAAGATTGGCAGGCTTACAATACCAAATATAGTTATACATTTAAATAATTAATATAAATTGAAAATTTAAAGATAAAATATTAATTATTATCCCATTACTCCATATCGCCATGCGTGTCGTATCGCAACCCTTGTTTCGTGTCATGGTATGATTGGTAATGCTCAGCATTAGAAAATACTTCTTGAAAGGAAATTGAAAAAACGGTGAGGAAGCACATAATATGGAACAGAATAGAATATGAAGTTGCAAGTATTTTTCTGTACCCATAGGAGTTCCACCCCATGAGCTCCTGGTGAATCAAGCCTTACCTCATAGTTGTTTCCTGATCTCTTTATATCAATTAGTTTAACACCAGTCGCGCTGCACTGTAGATATTCTATCTTCCAGTACTTTAATGGTGCACACCGTTCTATAACAAACACTTCTCTACCAACTCTTACTGATACACCACACGGGCAATAGGGTTTGCTGTCTCTTGAAGCAATACAAGGAGCCGTTTTCATTTGAATCTGTAACAATTTAGCACGATTTATGTTAGGGATAATCTGGGAAAGGTCAATTCTAAGAGGCTTGCCAAGGTAGAGTGCTGATTGACACGGTCCCCGAAAGCCCAACTATTTACCTATGTAAAAAATCGATCTTTCTTTATTTCTTTTTTATTGTGCTCCATAAACAGTTTGGTGACAAACTGGCGTCTGACACAATATGAAATTTTCAGAATCCATCTGTATGATCACATTCAAGTAGACAAATAACTCATTACCTATTCGATTGATTTCAGAATGGATAAACCCTGACTAATAATAATGTCATAGTTACCTCTTGCCTCCATTCTATGTTTTCATAAAGTGTATATAAACCTTCGTATTGATGTTCGTAACGCCTGTTATAATAAATTAACCTTAATTAAAGTAATGTCTTTATTATCCACACAACGACAATACAGTCACAATTATATAGATACAGAGAAATAAAAACAAATAAATAAAAGTAAAAAAATGAAAACTTACAATCCACCAAAGGTACGCATATGGGGATCACAAACAGCCGAACAAGACATTCCTTTAATTGCTGTTGTATCCTGACTGGTGCGAATCTGAAAAGTAAAATTTAGCGTATTCTGTTAACCAGATAGTATATTTGAATTCAAAGGGACAGCTTACCTTAGTTTCAGAAACGGGGATGTTTTAGATAAGCCAATCAGTAAAAGTGTTTACAGCAGACCATCGAAATTTGATCCTTCAAACCCTTTGTGCCATATATAGAAAAGACATACATGTATATAGAAATAGTGAGTAAAATTCCTATTATAGTTTGAAGTATCTTTAAAGGAATTATGTGATTTTCGTACTTTTCTAGTACTGCTGAAGACTATTTATATATATTAAAACCTCAAATCAACCCCAAAATGGCATAATACTGTTCCTTTAATACTCCTGTAGTATTCCTTCAGTATCAATTAAAATTTCAAAAGTCTTTCATTTATGTTTGTCTAACTTCAGATTGTAAGACATCAATAGCCTGTACTAAGGTTGGTTAAGATATGACTGGCTTACCTTAACGGTACCAATGGTGTAATCTTGCCATATACTATGTGATGGAAAACTCGGTGAAGTTTTCAGAGTGATGGTGTTAGTAGCTGATTTAGCACCATACTGAGTTGCTGGATCAGCCGATAATTTAACTGAATGCTCCTGATCCCAGTTGCCACTTGAGATAGAAATTCCGCAATCTGAAAAACTTGATTCAGGATCGCAACTGGAAGTTGAAGAAGGTGGTTCAATAGGGTTTACGGATAGAGCGCATTCAGGATTTGAGTTTAGACAGCCTATGGAATGTGGTCTGACTTAT